>NC_053128.1:12245339-12305339 GCF_010015445.1 Perca fluviatilis
CTTGGCGTGGCCATAGTCAGTGGGATTTGCAATTTCGCCGCATACAGGTAATACAGCAATGGTTGATAATTGTTCAATTACAAATTGCTTGAAAAGAACGAGTATTATTGGTTAAGGTCGGTGCCTGGGAATGTTTATGAAGCGAACTGCGTTATGCGTCGGAAGAATTTCAAACTTGGTAAACTACGTACTAAAGGCTCACCAGCAGCCCGTAATTGCTTGTTTCTGCTACACCATTTCTACCGCTAGCAACGATGTCAACGCTACAACGCTGGATGTTAGGATGGGAAATCCACAGCCAACAATGCCAGCTGACCGCCGAGAAATTGTGGCTCTATGCCAACACTCCGAGCAGAGGTGATTTGGGTGCTGAGGACTGTGACAAGCCACAATTCCTACAGCTATAATGACAGGATTGAAGAAGTGTTCAAAGCAATGTTTCCAGATTCGGGGCTTGTACAGTCATTTACCTGTGGAAAGGACAAGACCAGATACGTTACGCTAAATTTGGACTGGCGCCATATATCAAAAAATAACTTATCACCTAAGTCCAAAAATGTGGTGCGTTTGTAATTATGTTCGACAAGACACTGAACCAGACAACCAAAAGCAAACAACTGGACTTGCATGTGCATTATTGGTTAAATGACAAGTGGTGCTCATAAGTTTGTGAACCCATGATAAGTTGACTAAAAAGAGGAATACAAAAATCATCTTTTGGAAATTGATCTTAATTCCTTAATTAAAAAAAGTAGGAAAAGTCCAACCTTTAAGGACACCAATTTTCTTTGTGAATAAATAATGTATCGTAAATAAATAAATGCCCTTCCTTAAAATACAGGGGGCTACAGATACAATGCATCCTGATATAGTTCCCTTGGCCTTTAGAATTAAAATAGCCCCACATCCTCACATACCCTTCACCATACCTAGATATGGGGCACTTTCAATAAAATCATCTCTCAATCAATCAAACCAGCTATGAGGCTAACTGAAATAAAACCATTCTAATCTCTAGGTATGGTGAACGGTATGTGATGATGTGGGGCTATTTTTATGAGCAGCACTGTATACTATTTATACATATTGGCAGGTAAACAGCAGACTCTAATACCATTCTAAAACTCAATTTGGCTGTTTTTACTTCATTCATTTTAATTTGTCTAATTAACATGTAGTGCCCTATCCATAGTTGTTATTCACTTGACAAATCAGTAAAGCTTAACTATATGATACACAACATACAAGAGGTTAGTTAATAAATATATTTATGGCACACTTACTTTGAAATGCTGAAGTAGATCCTGGGCAGTTGCATGGCCCATGAACTGCTCCATATAATCTTGACTGGACATGGTCATTTAACCAATAATGCACATGCAAGTCCAGTTGTTTGTTTTTGGTTGTCCGGTTCAGTGTCTCGTTGAACATAATTACAAACGCACCGCATTCAAGTCTTAAATTTCATTTAGAAGTGGTCTTAAAAAGTCTTAAATTTAACTTGTTTATACCTGTAGCCACCCTGTAATAAGACACTGTAAAACTCCCTTTCATGCTTGTTTGCATTCAAAGAATAGAAATAGATGAGATGTGTGGCATGTCTACAGTTTCCTCGAAAATGTTTGGCAGCAGTGGCACACGGGCAAATATAGAGTTGGAAGTGGAGATGGCTACCAGACCCATAAACCAGTATTAGTTTCAGTACCCATATTTGATAGACTGAGCTTCAACCTTTAAAAAGAAATTCCTACCTTTTTACAATTTTTCATTCACAAGGTAAAAGTAAGCACGGAAATCAATGAGTGCACGGCAACCAGTGGTACTGATATGTTTATCAGGGGAGTTTAAACTTTTTTTTTTAAGAATTGAAAGAGCAAAATCACTAATATCAGCAGCTGGCAGATGTGGAAACAGAAAAAGAGTGAATGAGACTCAGAGCTGGCAGTCTCACAGCCTCAGATTAGCTTAGTGCTGGAATACATTGCCAGAGGACTCAAGGAGAGAGAGCAGAGAAAGCATGCAATAGGGTGGGAGGGGAGTAGGGATGGCTACTTAACCAGGGGTGAAGTGCTGTGTGATCGTGGTCTACCACTGTCGCACTTGCCGTTCCAGTGGTAGAAATGAGAGATTCAGCCCTTCTGCAGCTCTGTCAGTTAAAGAAGATCTGTTGTTACATTTTAAAGGAAAACAGGAAGTTACCATTACTGATCTGCTCAGCGACCCTCCATGTGGATTTAATGGATCTCGCAAGATAATGTCTACATGTTGTTCTTGATTATAATTGTTTCCATAAGGTAAGGCTAACATTTTAATATATATGTATTTGTCCTTTTCTGCGCTTAGGTCTTAAGTTTGTGTACACTTTTATTAATAATATATGGTAATGTATGTTATACTGTACAAAACTTATGTTTGGCTAATGTACGTACTAAGGTTATATCTGCCTTAGTATTTCTACAGAAACAGAATTTCAGCTTGTTTCAGTAGTCGGTTGATCTACATTTGCATAGGAAATGTAATTCTTTGTTTGAAGTCAACTTCAAAATGAAGATTCCTTTTAGTAGGGAGAGAAAGGAGATTGCTGAAGGCTATTACTATGACTGTACTGGAAATGATTTACTCAACCTTATAATGACAATAATTGTAGTGAGCTTGTTAATTCAAACAGTGGAATAAAAAATACCTAAAAATCAGCATGAATTATTCTTAATCCATAGTGAGAGGTAGGTAAACACATGCTATTGTGTTTGTGTGTTTTTGGTTAAGGCTGTAATTAAATTATGTCCGAACATAGTAGACCTTGCTAAGACTGTTGCCCCATTTTCAGTTAAGGAGACAAAGCATCCAAAGAAACCAAAAAGCGATCAGCAGTTCACTTTATATATTTAATGTTCTTGGCATTTTGAACAGTCAACACGTTAACGTGTCAAGAATCCCCCAAAGTGCTTCATAGTCACTAGTTCAACAAATCCTACCATGTCCAGTTTAAAGTAGCTGTATTCATACCTTTCTCTGATCTTGAGGGGAGGTCAGCAGGAATTGTTCATGGCACAATTATAGAATTTCTGCATTCTCGATTTGATTATCTAAATGGTGATGCTCAGTGGACAAAGATGATATCACTGAGCTGGTCTAATATATACTATGACTAAATGGAAGGAGCATATGAGACATATCCATATAATTGCTAAACTTTTGCACCTTTTTGTAAACACAGTGTTAAACAATGTGGATACAGATTAATTATGATACACATTTAGACTACTGTATATGCATCCCTGGATTATGTAATGTCATCAGATAGATTTATGTTGCATTTTTGGGGTATTCAATAATTATTTTAGTGTAGGCACTGTGATGGGTCAGAGTTACAGAATAAAGCCGTGCAGCTGGTATGGGTGTAAAAGAATGACATGGCCTTAGAGAAAAGAATTGACCTATCATCTAATTACCGAGCTGCCTTTCCAAAGCATCCTAATTACAGAGATAAGCAGCTGCATGGTGTTCATTCTGCAGGTTGCTATTCTGACTGAGAAGTCAGTTATAGACACTGTCTATCCTACTTCTATACAGTAGTGTTGTCTCTCAATTTCACCTCAAATGTCAGCAAATACATTCATAGCCATAATATGTCAACTGTTGAAATATAACTCCCTTGTAATCGCAGTGTCACACATTGGAATTACTTCTGTTTTTTTCTCTTATATCTATCTGGTCTGTTGGTCATAAAAAAGCCAGTAAATTTAAAAGAAATAGGATGAATAATGGTACTATTTAAATCTATTTTGAGTTTTCATTTCACTTCCATGAGTGTAATTAAAAATAAAATCTGAAAAATAAAAATGCATTTCTCTTTTTTAGTAGCATGTAAAATATGTTCTTGATTTGGTGGTTTCATAATTAAGTGTGGTTGCTATTTCATGGAAAAGACATATATATATCCTATAGTAAATTTAATTTATACACAATAAATGCATATCATTGCTTAGAGCTTCCACTGCTTTGTCAAAAAAAATAACTTATTTTTTGTCAGTCATGGAACAGGCACTCAGTCATTTGACGTTTAAGATGTTGGCTTATGCTAACACCACCCTGAGGAGGAGTCACTGAGGTGGTGATTTGCCCATGTGTGGAAAAAGCTGATCAAGAGTGCCACTTCTCAGGGATGTTCTCCAGAGGACACATCAGTGGACAGGATGAATCCTACAAATCAGAGCTACTTCCACTCTCACCCAAAAGGCTAGACCTGCAGGAGAAGAGAGCACAGAGCCCCAAAGTGGTGCAAAACCTGCACAGAAAGCTACAGAAATACCTGCAGAGGACCGAGGAGAACTCCCTTTGTGACCTGTCATCAGTGGATTCTACCTGCGCCAAAGATGACCTCACCCAGTCACCCCAGCCGTTCTGATTGCCAAGATGAAGTCAGGGTTGGGGAGGATACTTTACCCAGGATTATTGAAAGGATCAGAAATGAAGAAGAGAAAAAGGAGATGGATGATGAGGAGACAGAGCAAGGCTCTAGTAACATAGTGGAACATATACTAAAAGAGCTGAAAGGCATCAACAAGATCCAGGAGGAAATTTCCGACCTGAGGCAGTATCTAACATCTGTGCGAGGCTCCGTGGATGAAGTATCTTGTTGTGTCGATGCAGTGCTCAGTGAAATAGGTGATCTGTACTCTGGGGCTTCAGCTGCACCTCACCCTAGTCCTGTTTCTCAAACACACCGCACCAGGCAAGGAAGCTTGGGCAGACAGAACGCCATCACATCTCTTCAAGGGAGAGACACCAGTCCACTGTTGGATCGCAAAGATTGTGGAAAAGATTCGGGATGTGTACCATCTCACAGATCACCCAAACAATGGCATGTTGATAGAGTCACTCTCCAATCAGACCTGCAAACAGACCAAGACAACTCAAAGCAAAATAGTTCAAACATGCACATGCTAGGCCCTACAAAACCTGACCCCTGCTACATGGAGCTTCATCGGGGCCATGGCTACCAAAGCACCAGCTCTTTGTCGTCGTGTCACAGTTCCAATTGTCCAGAAGCAAGTCTTCTCTCTGGGGACACAGAATGTGACAGGTGGCCTTCTTCTGTTGATATGCAGCACAGTATAAGTGGAGAAGGAGGTTGGAGTGAGGAGGACATCTGCTCTTGTGCAAACAGTGGAGAAGAGTTAGATAATTGTCTTGTTGTTTGGGACAGGTGTGCCACAGAAGAGACACAGAGCAGCACACCGGGCCATTCTTCACACAACAGCTCTGAGCATCTTTCGTTGCTGTTTGGACACCAATACAACTCTACCTCTAGTTCTTCCAGTATAGTGGACTGGATGCCCCCCAGACTACAAAATGAGGGAGAACACTTGGAGTGTGACTGTTATACAAACTGCCCATACTCACGTAGTTCTGGTTACCACACCGTGGATGCTTGTGCAAATGAACTGGGTAGTGAGCCCTCCAGGAGTCTGAGTTGCTCCACTGTGCTTTTGACTGACTGCGATGATGGTTACCTGGAGCCAAGTGCACTATGCAATGACTGTCCATCTTCTGGTGACACTCTTGATCTGGGCTCTGCTGACAGTTTGGACAGGGAGTGGACAGATCATAGTATCTCCAGGGATGAAACTGGAGAATCTTTGTCACAAGAGTCTTCTGAAGTAGGTTCGGATAGTGCAGCTGTGACCCCAAATGTAGGTCTTGACATGACAACTTTTAGCAAGGCTGTACTCACTTTCAGGTCAGCTTTGAAAGGGGCTTTGAAAAAGTTGGAAGGATCCAACCCTGAAGATGTTAAAGATGATAGTGAGTCTGGGGCATGTCCATCTCCTGTCAGACATGCCAGTGAACCCAAGGAGGAGCAGGCCAGAGCGGAGTATACAGAAGGAGAGGTTAGCCTGACAGAGAATCCCATTCATTTTGGCACTCCAAAGGAGGAGAGTGAGGCTTCGGTCTACTTGGATTGTGGTGAGACGCATGAGAACATGTCAAGCTCCCTTCAAGCATCCCCACATGAAGCAAGCCAGTCTCCCTGCACCCCAACTGAGTATCACTCTTTAGAGATTTCACAGGACAAAGGAGAATGTCCAACAGATGGGGAACTATCCAATCTTGACCTAACACCAGACCATTGTCCAAGGCAGGCCGTTAGTCCGCTGGGCCCAGTGCTCTGTACAGATGAGGTGCGGTTAGGTCCAATTAGGGAAAACTACATCCTTGATGAGGTAAATCAAGGAAAGCCTACTGATGCCAGTCACAAAGAGCGTATAGCTAATTTCCAGCGCATTCTGAGGGAAAAGAGGCAAACCCGTCATAGACTATCCAAATCATCTCAGGGGTCCCATGGCTCTCAAGGGTCTCATGGCTCTCAAGGATCTCATGGCTCTCAAGGATCTCAGGGATCCCAATCTCAAGACGAGTTCATCCCAGGTATATTATCCCATTTAAGGATATTTTCTTTTGACTTTAAAGACTGGCAAGCTCGGTAACAACAGCCAGAAATATATCTTAAAGCATGTAATGATCTGATTAAATGTACGTATATAGCATTGATATTAAATGTATATAACATTATACATGTATCAGTTAGAAACACTAACACTTTCTAATCCTTCTATGATTTTTTTTTTTTCTTTGCAGAGTGTGGGAGAGAAGATAATCAGGTTACTCATAACATCGGCTCCATATTTCAGCTACAGTTTTTTTGTTTTCTGTTAATTTTGATTGTTGTGGTGTAATTTTGTTTATTTCTTTTGCCATTATTCGTCTTTGTCAAAGGGAATGCTTGTGTGTACTTCAAAGCATAATACTCTATATTCAAATAATACAGGTTAGCGTAGGGTTAACATGTAATAACAATTGAAAACTTCATCCTGCTATTCTGGAAAAGCATTTGTCCCATCTCTTCAGTTATTCTGTATAATAAATAGTTAATCATGGGTTTCATTCATGTTGTAGCTTTAGAGTCTGATTCCCCAGTGCTAGTGTTATTTCAGCTGATTTATATTTTCCCCAAAAGTTTTTCAAACGCCATCTGAAACTTGTACTGTGTTTCAACTTGGGCCATCTGAAAGACAGATATACAGACACAGATGAAAGGCTTTCCCTTTTGAGGAAATAGTAAAAGAATGTGTATACATGTGTAGCAAGTCATAATTTTGGTGGTTTTGTGAAATCCTTTAAACTAAATCTACTTCTTATAAATTATGTGGGGTGTCTCGAAGTCTCTGGTCAAACAGATTTTACTTGCATCTTGACTTGAGAAATAGAACTTACTCTGTGGTTTTGTTTCGACATAATGTTTGTCCACCATTGCATTTCACATATCGTTTACAATTAAAGAGTACAGCGATATGTATTTGATCCTGTGTTTTAAAAGCACCGTCACTTACTTTTGATTTGACTTTGCATGTTCTGTAACATCAGAGAGGTGAAACTCAACCAAATGTGACTTTCCATTATTCTCATGATATACTGCCATGTGTGAACCTTTATTCATATCGTCTGCCTAAATTCTCACATTTGAAATCTTGTAGGTTCGAGATGAAGATCCCAATGTTAGACAAGCCTGGGTCCAACCAGGGTAAGTCATATATAGTTAACACCTACATTTAGTTTGCTTAAAACAATTTTGTCAATGTTTTGGAGATTTTAATTAATAAGTAGCAATAAATTAGCATTTTATTATTTTTAACCATTATGATTACAGTAAAAATGCTCTGCTGTGCGCTGCTGTGTTATTGTATGTATTACTTTTTATTCACTTTTCTTCTGTTTTTGTTGGTGCATAGTGGTGGATCTGGTCTGTATGGAATTGACAGCATGCCAGACCTGCGTAAAAAGAAACCTATCCCCTTGGTCAGCGATGTGGTCAGTACTTACTTGTCAATCCTTCGCCATATATACTGTATGTCATATGTCATCCAGTTTGTTTTATTCTTTCTTTGTGAGTGCTCTTTTTTTTTTTTTTTTTTCTATTTGTGAGACCACCACAGAAGTCAAAGTTCTTTTTACTTTTGAGCTGGATTTGGGATGAGATTGTTACCAACAAATGGAGACAAACAAATATGAAATCAAATATGAAATCAGCCTGCTAATTTCTCTCTCCCTCCTTTCTTAAACCCAAATCAATTCCCCACAACTCTCTTGAACGCATTCACTCTCCTTGGTCAGGCTATGGTAAGTCAATAGAACCCAGTTGCCACTCCCCTTTCTACTAAAGTGCAAAATATCAAGTAGGACAAATAAAACCGTAGTTGCCTCAATAGGATGCTGATCTCTTGGATCGCAAACCTCTTGCTAAATACAAAATGAAAACTTTTGCATGCATCCTCTTGGTCATGGGCAGCTTTTCTTCCTGCTTGATATTATCATTACAATATAAAAACAATCATTCCTCCACCTTTTGGTTTGTATTTGTCTTCGCCTGCTGAGCCACAAATAATAAAGGGACAAGGGTGGAATACACTACTAACACTCCCATGGAAATGTGTGGCTGATGGTTTTGGTGTTGTTTTATAGGGTTGATACTAGTATAACCTTTTCCTTTTTCAGTAATCTCCTCTTCACTAGTTACTTAAAACTAATAATACTCACATGGGTTTTCTGATCATCTGGTAAGAATTCATCAGTTGGAGAAAAAAATAGAATATTCCTTCTTACCACCCTTACGACTACCCCAGCCACCTTTTTAACCCTACTGACCTTCGTTGTAGTAGTAATATTTTTGAGGTGTGCTTTGGTTGTGGGTTGTATGTGCGTTCGATAAATGCTAACTAAAATCTCCCTCGGTGCCTGTTGTTCAGTCTCTTGTCCAAGCCAGGAAGGCGGGGATTGCATCTGCCATGGCTGCACGGTCCTCAATCAAAGATGAGGAGCTGGTGAGTAACACCTTAAACATGATATGCTTTTATTATAGACTCATAAGTTCCACACAAATATATTCTGATTAGAAAATGCAGAGCTCTTATAGTGTCCCAGTGTCTCCGTCATCTCAACAGGCTAGGACGCATTTCACATGCTTGTGGTGCTACAAGTGTTGTATTTTACCTAGTTTTTATTCTCATCTGCCGATTCTCTCACTATAATTAAATCAGCAGGAATTAAATATATGTCGTGTATATACGTATCTCCCTTCCGTAGAAAACCCATGTGTACAAAAAGACACTGCAGGCTCTCATCTACCCCATATCCTGCACCACGCCACATAACTTTGAGGTGTGGACTGCCACTACACCCACATACTGCTATGAGTGTGAGGGGCTGCTGTGGGGAATAGCCCGCCAAGGCATGCGTTGCTCCGAGTGTGGGGTCAAGTGCCATGAGAAGTGCCAAGAGCTGCTGAATGCTGACTGTCTACAGCGTGAGTACTGCCCAGAAAACAATGAAACGTCACATGCACTACTAACGGTAGTAATGTTGTTGTTGTTGTTTTTTAAAGATTTTAATCTGTATACATTTTTTGTTAAATGTATAGGTGCTGCAGAGAAGAGCTCTAAGCATGGAGCTGAAGACCGGACCCAGAACATTATCATGGCCATGAAGGACAGAATGAAGATCAGGGAAAGGAACAAACCAGAAATCTTTGAACTTATCAGGGAAGTGTTTATCATCAGCAAAGCCATCCACGCGCAGCAGATGAAGACCATCAAGCAGAGTGTACTCGACGGCACCTCAAAGTGGTCGGCCAAGATCACCATCACAGGTGATCCCACTGATCAAAATTGACAGAAAAATGGATGAATTCAATCACGACTTTAAAGTTCAACTTTTTTTTAGCGTCATTCTCAGCAACATGGGATTCTTGTTAATGCTTACGGTTGTTCCTCGTGTGTTTGTCTCTCCATCATCGCATTAGTCGTTTGTGCCCAAGGACTTCAGGCAAAGGACAAGACAGGATCCAGCGATCCATATGTCACTGTCCAGGTGGGCAAGACCAAGAAGAGAACCAAAACCATTTATGGCAACCTCAATCCTGTCTGGGAGGAGAAGTTCCACTTGTAAGTCTCCAAAATTACTTGGTTATAAAATTTGTGTATAAATGTTAAACGTTTCTTGTGCAAGGTTCTGTCTAATAGTGCGAGTGCCTGTATATAATAGCAGAGCATACGCTAGCCTTGGGCTAAGTAGGATTCATCAGGCAAAGTCTTGAGTTTTACCTCTTTTCAAAAAAAAGTTGAAGCTTTTTTAGTTAAGTATATAGGTTGTTTCCTGCTGTTTTTTTGCTAGCGAGTGCCACAATTCCTCAGACCGAATTAAAGTGCGCGTGTGGGACGAGGATGATGACATCAAGTCGAGGGTAAAGCAGCGTCTGAAGAGGGAATCTGATGATTTCCTGGGCCAGAGTATAATTGAAGTTCGAACGCTGAGCGGAGAAATGGACGTCTGGTACAACCTGGGTGAGTACGCTGTCTTGTAATAGCCTGGTCCTACCAGATTCTCGTACATTTCATTTGTACAGAGAGTCTGGCCTCTCTCCATTGACAAGCGTTAACTTCCTTAAAGTACTCTATTACTCTATCTATAAACTATTGGATCGGCCCAGAGCCACTCTGGATCTGCCATAACCAGTCGCTAACTTTTGGTCGTGAAGTATGTCATGTCACTAACGGAGCGAGCTGTAAAATCAGACTTTTCCCGAACCCCGTGGGGAGGAGGGCCACAACATCACGGCCACCAACACAACTCAGCAAAGATTGTTCTTGCTTGTGCTTTAACTTCTGGATATTCGGCGGCGTTCGCTCGCATCTTTCTCCGCGGCCATTACGGAACTACAGCTCAAACTAGCGCACGACCTCAGCGTCATCGTTCTCAGCCACTCCCTCTGTTTGCTGATTGGACCAGTAAAGATTTGGCCGGAGAAAACCCGCGAATATACCGCAAACCCAGACCATGTACTGAAGGAAAATGAAAATTGAGCAGAAGTACGTCGGAGGGCGGAGCCAGGCTAGTATGGTAATGGACATACAGTGAAAAGTACACGGTTTGTATACCAGGAGAGGGATTACAGATGGTCTGTTTCGACGCTAAGTACTTAATAGGACTAAGGGATAACTCGATCACAAACTAAAAAACTCATTCGTACACATTTAGAAGGTGCAGATTCTTCAGGAAGAGAGCTGTTTGGTCACCTCTTTACAATATATAGATATCTTATCCCAGGGCCCATGGATCACGTGATACTGCATGTTGCTCATTTACCGTGGCGGTTTTGCTTATTTTTACCTTAGGCTTTTTCTCCCCTTTCCCTTTTTCATTGTACATTGCTTTCTCTTACTGAAGAATTGATCTACTTCCGATGAGGCGTACATTCTTACCACATCTGTGTGTTTCTGTTTGGTGCTAAGAGTTCTGTTTTCATAGTTAAGTCAGTGGTTTGTTTGAACCTCATTAGCTACATCTCCTTTGCCTGCAGCTACTTTTCTTTCTTTTTTTTTTTACACAGGCAAGAAGTGGCCCCAAGGCCCATATTGACATGCATGAAAATACTGGCTTTTACCTGGCATGCTTATTCCTTCAATTCCCTTTGAGCTTGCTAACAAAAACTTATTTCCTGATAATCACCAGTACTATCCCACTGGGTTTGAAGATACTTTCATTAGGATGAGGCCTGGATACAGTCAGTTAAAAGTAGGCAGGAGCTGATTTATCAGTTCCTTATGCTATTTTGTATGAGCACTGGTGGTACAGCACAAATACAGACCGCTTGTATACCTCTCAGGGAAATCTCCTCCTGTCATATTTATCATGCAGACAAACCGCGTTTGTCGTTAAAATTATATTTCTGAATTATTATCTCTGTCTGTTTCCTTTTTTAAATCGTACAGCTTTTATCCAGGCATCATCCCAGAAGTTAACGGACAGATTTACCCACCCCAGGCATTATGTCATGTTGCTCTGATCGCTATCTGTTAAAAGCACCACTCATTTTTACATCCATGTTGTATGTAAGAGTGAGGCGTTCACTTCTTACGCACAACGCAGCTCTTGTTTCAACTTGATTAAAGTGCAGAAAATGACTTCAGCGTGGCATTAATAAATCTTCCACGGGGACAGCATGGCAGTGAATGTGCCTATAAATCTGCTGTTGTTTTCTTGTAAACTGGAAGACGTGAAGTGCTCAACCTAATATCCTTCTGATAATCGCATCAACAAAATATCCCTTTGGTTTGGAGTCATTAGGAATTCAAATTTGACGATCAGTCGTGTAATATGCCCCATCCATTTCAAACATTTTCTCATCTCGGTCTTCTTGTGCCTGAAAGCGGCCCTCCATACCCCCTCCCCCCCCCCCACCTTCCTCCTCCTGATGTGTGATTATCAAGTAGCAGCACTCCAGTCGGACATCGACCGCTCTGCCGACATGTACAAATTGCTCCTAATGATGTGCCTGTCGGGGCAAATAGCAGGGGTGAGCCGCCAAGCACTCCACATCCAGAGAAGCTCTGGCTCAAGTGTCTTGGGTGATCAGGCGCAGATCCGTACAGCCCACTGCCATTGTCTCCCTCACTATCAGCTAGAGGACTTCTATTAGCGTTGCCGGCGCTGCACTGCCGTCAAACTGTAGAATCAGAATCCCCTACAATATAACTGCCACGTTAATAGTCGGTAATTAGTGTTGTGTTAACAGACCTGGCTCTATGTGCCTCAGTGTCACAGATTTGTATTCTTATGAATCGAGAGCGTGTGTGCATGTGTGTTCACATGGCTGTGTGTGTGTGTGTGTGTGTGTGTGTGTGTGTGTGTGTGTGTGTGTGTGTGTGTGTGTGTGTGTGTGTGTGTGTGTGTGTGTGTGTGTGTGTGTGTGTGTGTGTTCAATTACAGAGAAGAGGACGGACAAGTCGGCCGTGTCAGGTGCCATTCGCCTCCAAATCAACGTGGAGATCAAAGGAGAGGAGAAAGTGGCTCCGTATCACGTCCAGTACACCTCATTGCATGAGGTATTTGATTCCCACTTGCCAAGGGTTGTGCTTGGGGTAATGACCTAAAAAAAACAGACAGGATATCCGTTAAGCCTAAACAGCCACCACAGGACATCTGTATTTGTATATGAATAACCAAATTGCATGTGATGAGAGGTCTCTGTAATCGGTCTCCGACCGAATCAGGATCAGTCATTTAGACGGGATTCAAATCACAAATTGCATAATCCCACCTCTTCCCGGAACGTACTTTTCCAAATCAAATTTTGAATCGGTCTCACGCCATATAGCCTGTGCTTTTAAAGCAGACAATCCCGTGTCCCATCACACCGACCAAGGGTTTCCACCCCTCCTGCTAAGGTACCCTTGGGCATAAACCTCCATACACTCATCATGTTTGGTTCCGATCTATACAAGCTGTTTGAATTGACATTAACCCAATGTTTCTGTCTGTCACAGAACCTGTTCCACTACTCGACGGATATGCTTGGCCAAGGTGCGGTGAAAATCCCAGAAGCTCGTGGAGACGACGCCTGGAGAGTCTACTTTGACGACGTGGCCCAGGAAATAGTGGACGAGTTTGCCATGCGCTATGGGATTGAGTCAATCTACCAGGCCATGACGTGAGTCTGGGATATGACAGAGGACCTACGAACTTTCTCCGTAGCGCGCGCGCTCTCTCTCTCTCTCTCTCTCTCTCTCTCTCTCTCTCTCTCTCTCTCTCTCTCTCTCTCTCTCTCTCTCTCTCTCTCTCTCTCTCTCTATATCTCCACCTGTCCATGTGTTTGTCACCTCTTCATCCCCCCTCTGTTCCTCTGGCTCGCTTTCTGCTTTCGGCTCTCACATTACAGTGCCTCTCGATGCCGTTGTCGTTCCCGGTTGGCCTCCAAGCGTAAGAAAATCAATTATATATGGACTGATTTGTCTCCATGAAATGTCGTGCGCTGTACGGACGCCTGTTAGCTTGGCCCATCATTCACAGAAAGCACACTCCGATGGGGCTATCCTTCAGCCTAAACGTGCCAACTAGCTGATAGGCAGAAGGATTCCTAATAGGGATCATTAGGTGGAAACAAAGACGCCTGAGATGACACAGGCTGACCAAATGAAGACACAGCTCCTCACGGTGTAACGAAACCTTTTCTCTGTGACAATGAGCTGTCTTTCTAAGTGTGAGGAAATGGGAGGAAGAGGAGGCCTGCTGCCCAGGTCTTTATCAAGCTTTCCCTGTGCTTGTTTTTTTTTTCCAGGCACTTTGCTTGTCTGTCGTCTAAGTACATGTGTCCCGGGGTTCCTGCAGTGATGAGCACCCTGCTGGCCAATATCAATGCCTTCTACGCCCACACAACCGCCTCCACCAATGTGTCCGCCTCCGACCGCTTTGCTGCTTCCAATTTTGGGGTTTGTATTACTGTAGCTCACACACACACACACACACACACACACACACACACATCTGCAATAAATGTCTTGTCTCTCTCTCTCTTCTTTTCTCTACTAGTTATACATATACACACATGTAGCCTCTGTCTTTCTCCCAGCATTTCTGTATACAGTACAGGCCAAAAGTTTGGACCCACCTTCTCATTCAATGTGTTTCCTTTTTATTTTCATGACTATTTACATTGTAGATTCTCACTGAAGGCATCAAAACTATGAATGAACACATATGGAATTATGTACTTAACAAAAAAGTGTGAAATAACTGAAAACATGTCTTATATTTTAGATTCTTCAAAGTAGCCACCCTTTCCTTTTTTATTAATGAGGGAAAAAATTCCACTCATTAACCAACAGCACACAGCTGTGAAGTGAAAACCATTTCAGGTGACCTACCTCATGAAGCTCATTGAGAGAACACCAAGGGTTTGCAGAGTTATCAAAAAAGCAAAGGGTGGCTACTTTGAAGAATCTAAAATATAAGACATGTTTTCAGTTATTTCACACTTTTGTTAAGTACATAATTCCATATGTGTAATTCATAGTTTTGATGCCTTCAGTGAGAATCTACAATGTAAATAGTCATGAAAATAAAGAAACCCATTGAATGAGAAGGTGTGTCACAAATTTTGCGTTCTGTAATGTGTGTGTGTGTGTGTGTGTATGTATATATATATATATATATATATATATATATATATATATATATATATATATATATATATATATATATATATATACACACACAATCTCTCATCATTTATTTTTTTCTTTCACCATACAGAAAGAACGCTTTGTCAAGCTGTTAGACCAGCTACACAACTCCTTGCGCATTGACCTCTCAACCTACAGGGTAAGATTTAGATTGTACTAAATAAATATCACTGTTGTTAATGACTGATACTGTTCTTAAAGTTACATTGTTGTCCTGACATTTACATATTTCTTTAGCAGTGTTGATAATGTTTTATTTATTTTCACTCGATTTGCAAAATTAAATTTCAGTACCTCTGTAATCACTTGCTTTCATGAATTTTGAGGGATAAATGAATCCATTTCACAACCGAATGTTGTTCTACTACTGTTAGTTATGGTGTCTGCTCTTGTACCGTTGAGGAAATGACCCAATCTACTGAAGCACTTACATGGGAAACCTTGTTTTAATCGACATTTTGTGACACATATATGATTTTTTTTAAATATATTTTATTATCACTTAATGTCTCTCTGGAAGTATAAACGGTATCAGCAATCCGATTGACTGTCTTAACCAGGAGTAGAGAGCACAAGGTCTCCACGCTGACCTACTATATTCCTGTAATGGTCATTCATTCGATTGAAAATAGTAAATCCAATTGTTTTTCCTCTGTAGAACCACTTTCCTGCCAGCAACAAGGATCGCCTGCAGGATTTGAAATCCACCGTGGACCTTCTAACCAGCATCACCTTTTTCAGGATGAAGGTAGCTAACAGTGTTTCATGCGTCGTGTCTTTTGACTGCAGTTGCTCTCTGAAGGATACAAAATGGTTATCAATTCTTTTTAAAATTGGCCGTGAAGTCACCACCTGGGGAGATGCGATGGATTCCACCTTTCTGGTCTACATACTGTGCTGGTCCTCTGCTGAATTATTTGTATCCTCCCCCCTCTCCCCCCTCAAAGCAATCAATGCTACTTCACCAATAGACCATATGTTATATACCTAAAATATAAGTATTTTAAACTTAGTAAAGCTCTGTAACGTGAACACATAATGCAATAGAACGATAAAATACAAGCAGCAGTTGCTGTTTGTCTTTAACCACTACTGAACTCCGGGACGCCGGCTACCAGCGGCAGTTGTTTAGCCGCCAATAGGTGACTGTGAGCCGGCTACAGGCACCACCAGTAGATGGTCCTTTCAGGGGCCGTGGTAGTGGGGTTAAGCCAGAAAAGGTGAGCGTCATGCGGCGATGGCAGTTAAATTTAGGCTCTAAAACGACTATAGTTTGGGAAAAAGATCGGTGGTTACGATAAAAACACTCCCGAGGAACGACCGAGCGTTTCCTGGGTGAAAGTATTTTGTCTTAGCCGCATAGTGAACTCCGCTCTCCGGCTTGAAAGCGCCGTGCTTTATGTAGACGGCACTTGGTGCTCTTTCATTCTGAGATTATTTTCCAATGAATATTGAAGTTCATAAATAAGTGTTTTGGCACGGCACTACATCCATGGGATTGAAAGGGGGATTTCATTCATGCTCTGCTTTTTTCAGAAATCGCACCCTGCAGATAATAACCCTGTTGCCAGGTACTGTAAGTGTTAATGATTGTTTGCAGCCATTCACCGCCAGTGTTGCTATCTCCGTCTGGTGTTCAGGTCCAGGAGTTACAGTCTCCGCCCAGAGCCAGCCAGGTGGTGAGGGACTGTGTCAAGGCCTGCCTCAACTCGACGTACGACTACATCTTCAATAACTGCCACGAGCTGTACAGCAGACAGTACCAACCTATTGACACAGTGAGTCGCATACTAATTATCTAACGGTGGCAGGAGCATCAGTAAGTGAAAGCTCTGCAAGGGTAGGTAAAGAGTATACTTATCTCCTTGTCTTCACTTAAACCAATCGCTTTATCAAACTGAGACAGCTGGAGACAATAACATGTGTATGAACTGCAGGATAGTGGGACTACATGACTACTTAAGCAGACATAAAGTGATTATACAGATTGTGTTTTTATGTTGAAGTCTCTTTTTTTTTTTTTGCGGCTGACTGTGTTGTGTTCTAATCTAGAACAAGGAGGAGCTCCCCTTGGAGGAACAGGGTCCGAGCATCAAGAACTTGGACTTCTGGCCCAAACTCATCATGCTCATCGTCTCCATCATTGAAGAGGACCGAAACTCCTACACACCTGTGCTCAACCAGTTAGTAATGGGCGTACACTCCCTTTATCTTGACTACTTTTAAAATGGCATGAAGCATGTAGACCGTTTGAATGTAAAAAAAAGGGGAGGAGGAGATTTCCTTGATATTTAGTTCCAAATGTTCCCGAGCCCTTAATCGTTGTCAAATTGTCACCTCTCTCTCAGATTCCCCCAGGAACTGAACGTAGGGAAGGTGTCAGCGGAGGTCATGTGGACGTTGTTCGCTCAGGACATGAAGTACGCTATGGAAGGTAAGTCACACCCAATGTCCGATATCCATCGTCCCGCTCATGGTCACTTGCTGTGTTGTACGAGTGGCGTACAGTAGGTTCTCGTCATTTGGCTCCCACTCTTGACTCACAAAAAGAGTATAAGATCGTACCTGCATATGTGTTTCCATAGTATCCTGTAGAGCCATACCATAGACTCTTATTATTCTGCCGTGTTGAATTGTGAAGGTATTTGTGTATCTAAATTCTAAGTGAAGGGAAAGCCTGAAGGGTCAGAGACTAAGAAGAAGTAGAACAGAAGAGAAGCTCCTATGAAACTTGAAATGGCAAGAATAGAATAGAAGAGAAGTTCTGGGGTAGAAATGATAGCGAAGTGAAAGCGCAAAATTATAACTGTGCAGGGTTTGAAAGCAGCTTATGTCTCCCATGAGCCTCTCTGTGATTTTTCTCTTCTGTAGTGTACTGTACAGCACCACCGGTCCCCAGTGGCAGTTCTGCTTTTATCCCAGCCTCTGTCCTCAAGATGAGTCCCCTACAGAGACTATCGCTGTGAAATATCTGTCTCACATACTACAGTACAGAAGTGGTGGCCCCTTCATTTCCAATCTGTATTAATATAAAAATGGATGGCAAATGTGTTCAGAGATGGAATAAGTCCTGAGCGATTTTGCTCTAGAAGCACTACCAAATACTACTTCAAAGTTAAGAGCAGTAGTAGGTTTTTTTTTTTTGGGGTCGCTAAAAAAAATGGACTCCAGTGCCTGGTTAGATCTGAGCTGTTTAATAAATGTTGCTAATGCGAAATTCCTCCAATTACTTTCTACAAGAGTATCTTTAGCTCATATGAGCGCAGTTGGAGTAACATCAGTAACGGCAGGAAAAGTCATGTAGTAAGTAATGACTAAAACGTCCAAGAGTACTGTGAGCGAATACATACAGTGAAATAAGTGTTACACAGTGGTTTTTGTCGTTGTTTTCATATTAGAGCAACAGAGGATTTTGGCCAAAAATTCAGGATATATACAAAAGGATATTTTAGAATTATGCCATGACTTTAATGTAAGGATTTAATGTAAGAATTTAACTAACTTTAGCATAGATACAGGTTTAGGTAAATTTAGAGACTTTTGTTTCAGGGTTGAGGGTTGGTTCACATTTTTTCTTAAATTTTTTTTCAAGTCTTAAAACACTGTATGTACATTTAAAGAACAAAACCTCATGTTAGCTTCAGCTAAGCTTTGGAATTAATTCTCTTTGTGGCCGGTAAAGACATTTCTTTTAATGCATATACGGGCATGCGAGTATAGTCACAAATACTTTAAATGATGTAGTCTTGAAATGAGTATTATGTTGTGGTGTGGGTGAGATTAGGATTAAAGGTGCAGTGTAGATATTTAGCATTGCACGTTCATTAAGTTGCTAGGCCTGTGAGAAACACATTTAAAAAAGAATGGTCAAAATTCGGAGGCTGAGATATCCTGACTTTTAGAAGACAGTATGAGTTACGGTCCAAGTACCTTTGATTTTACTGCATCCCATAATGCAACTTGATGGCATGGATCTCTCCCATCCTCTGTCACAAAACTCATCCCAATGCTCACAGACTCTTCATGTTTTTTGTATATGCAGAGCATGAGAAGCACAGGCTGTGTAAGAGCACCGACTACATGAACCTGCACTTCAAAGTCAAGTGGCTCAACAATGAATATGTCAAGGAGCTGCCAAACTTCAAGGGCGTCGTTCCCGACTACCCATCGTAAGTGACCTACTCACTCATAGGCACGGGGAGAAGTAGGGATGCTAATTTAGATTTTCCTGATTCTGTCCGATAGCCGATAAGGGCTGCACAATTAATCGCAATTTTATCGAAATTGCAATATGGACTAGTGCGATCTCCAAATATTTGTTAAAGGCAAAATATGGGTCAACCCATTGTGAATTAGGAAATGTGGTGCTGCAGAGACGTCCCAGCATACAAATCCGGTTTTACCGACTTAAGAAAAGATCTTTGTTTGGTACAGATCCTCGCAAAAATCCCAGTATTATCATATTCAGTTTTTTTTATTTTAATATTTGTCAATGAAAATGAGAATAATGATACAAAAATGATCATTCCCTCCAATATCGTGAATCATATCGCAGTTGCCAAATCAGTTAAAATAATCGCCACCTCATATCATGCATCCCTATAGCCGAGCCTTCTTTTTTTTTTAAGCGATCATTAACCGTTAACCGAGAAACAGGCACCAGAGTCCCAGTTCACCCCGTCCTCGGGGCTCGGACATACTTTCCACGTTTGCGGACAGCTGCAGACGTGTAGCGGTCTCCAGCCACGATGTTGCGTGCGTTGTCGTGGACACATGCGGCCACTTTTCTGGAACCGCTGTGCGACCGACACAAGTCTGTAGCTTTTACAAAGAGCACATGTCTGAGCCCCGTCTCCACCGTATCCACCTGCGAGGTTGTCAGCCGTGTGTCTGCCTGGCATCCTCTGTGTGGAGAACGGCCGATTTAACCCGCCAGTCCTCATCGATATAGTGGCGTATATCACGTAGCTCTCTGCTGTGAGCACCGTCCATCAGACAGCCACGAACGCCGAAAAACACCTTGAGCAGTTAGGAAAAAGGATTGTATAGCTTATTTTTCTTTTACGATTTTTGTATGACTTTCTTATTTTTGTTTTAATAAATATTCTTTTTAACTGAAATACAATAAATATTAATGAATACAAATAGTGTGTGTGTGTATGTATATATATATATATATATATATATGTATATATGTGTATGTGTGTGTGTATATATAGATATAGATATATATATATATATATATATATATATATATATATATATATATATATATATATAAGATATATATATATATATATATATATATATATATATATATATATGTAGATATAGATATATATATATCTCTATCTATCAGTTAATCATTACCAACCCTAGAGGAAACAACATTTCTTTTTGAAGAACTTTTTAATTATCAAATTGATTGAATGATCCCTAACCCAGGTATTGGTTAGGGAAATGATAGCAGTTCAAAAGAAATAAATAAATAACTCTGGTTGTCTTTATTTTCCTTGCAGATGGTTCCTACAATTTGTGCTACAGTGGTTGGGGGAAAATGAGGACGTATCTATGGAATTTATGCACGGAGCCCTAGAGAGAGACAAAAAAGACGGAGTAAGACAATAAAATTGACCTTTCATATGTTGTTACCTCAGCGCACATTACCAGCGCATGGACTCCAAAAAGTAGTTTTACATCATGTAGGATATAGCTTAAATGCAATAACTAGGTATGGTTTGTGTAATTGTTTGTTTTCCCCTTGCCGTCCTACACCGTCTCAGTTCCAGCAGACGTCCGAGCATGCTCTGTTCTCCTGCTCTGTGGTGGACATTTTCACCCAGCTCAACCAGAGCTTTGAGATCATCAAGAAACTGGAATGTCCCGACCCTGACGTCATGGCTCAGTACAGTCGCCGCTTCTCCAAGGTAAACCCACTTCACTGGGTGGTGAAACCTTAAAGCAACACTATGTAACGTTTCCCGCTTCGGTCCACCTACAGGTCGTTTCGTTGGAACTACAGCTCACGCTAAAAGTTACATAATGTTGCTTTAAAGCCTGCTCGCCACTACATCACATTGTGAAAGGATTTGTCTTGGTAAACAGCACAGAGCCCTCGTTTGTAACTCATAGTTGCTGGAGCTACATGGTGTGGGTCTTAAATTTCCATAATGGCTAATGAACGGACTGTTAAAGTGGCTATAATGTGACTTTCAGTCTGTGTTGATTCTAGCGGCTGCTTTGGACAAAAGTGTTAGTGTTTTTACCACACCTGCTGTCGTAAAGGTCTTTTCTTGACGGTGCTTTATTGCCTGCTGAATATTACTGAGTTAGCATTATAGGGAGGTCTATAAAGTCACGATGAATGTTTTGCTCAACCAGAAAATAATTTCTTTACAATTAAATAATAAGTTACAGATGCATCGTTGCATTTCAAGTGTTGCATACAGTAACTTAACCTACTTTGGTCTCGTGAGCTAAACCAGGTATCACTGTCACCGTGTCACGAGCCAAAGCATTAGGAGTTTGTTGAAGAAACCAGCGTAATAATAACTTAGATTAATATAGCGCCTTATATAAAACCCACGGACGCTTTACACAAGTAACGTTACAGGGGGACAAGGGAAAAGAAAATAGTAAGCGAACACAAACGCGGACTAAAAGGACAACATTTTCAAGTCGGCTACTGACGTACAACCAGACGTGTATAGTCCAGGTGCCAGAAAGTAAAAATCCTGCCATGTTTTTGGATCTGCCTCTACATCTAGAACAGGTGTTTTCACTAACGAGCTCATCTACCTGGTAGAGGAGCTGGTTTAGTGATGGTTGGGACATCTGCTGGACAGGATTTCTACTTTCTGGCACCTGGACTATACACCTCTGCGTACAACCAAAAAGTAGAGTTATTTTATGAATGAAACAGACATATTACATCTGAGGGCCAATTCGGGGTCGGTTTTGAATCATTTACAATCCCGTAATTGTCTCCATCTGTTGATAGCCCGACCGAGTGTGACTTACTTTCACTTTCCCTTTTAGCTTTTAGTTGTTCTTTGTTTAATTTCCTTCTTTCCTGTGATGGCCCTGCCCCAGTATCAGCCATAACTACAACAGATAACTTCTAAAATAACATTAAAATACAATTAGGCTTATATAAAGAAATATGCTGCTTACTTTTACCTGGCTCAGCTGGCTGGAAACGGTAACACTGGCTTTTCCGGTGTTACAAAGAAATCTGTAACCCATCAGAATGTGTTAATGAAAAATCAAACCCGGTCAGATGTCTTACTAAAAACAATATAAAAATAGCGTTCTTTTCACTGTTAGTCTCATGTGCTGTTACAGGTCATTTAAGACCATTGTATGACAAATGACAGAACTTTAGAAACATTAAAAAGTTACATATAGTCACTTTAAGGATCACATTTTTACTACCAAAAGCAGCGGCTGACTGTGACTACGTTCTTTCCTTAGAAACACTATAAGATACAAAGCAGCTACACCATTGTCTGATGGGACATTCAATTATTTCTAAAGGAAATTTTATATTTCCTTCATTAAAAAGAAATGTTGAATTGGACATAATACTCCCCTCCTGAAAGTCTTAGGGACAGAACAGTTTTATGTATGGGGATTTGCTTTTCTGCATGCCAGAGAATACATTACGGGACATTTGGGAATGTTTTTAATACCGTAGTTGGGAGAGATCATTCAGACATACTCCCCCGAAAGTGTAATATAGTCCCCTCCGGGTACGGTTTTATGAGAAATAAGTAATTGGATTTATAACCATTTTTAAATTATTTCAAATTTAAATTCTGTTCCGTACAGGTTTAATGCATTTCTTCCTCTTTCTTTTCAGACTATTGCCAAAGTTCTTCTCCAGTACAGCGCCATTCTTACAAAGAGTTTTCCGACTTACGTTGACAAGGAGAAGATTGTAAGTTGTCATCTTTTTGTGGTTTACACACTACAATCAGCCATTTTAAACTCACTGGTGTGGTTTTCCTGCTGTACATCCTACATATAGTGTAATATAGTATAAATCAAATCAAATTTTGGGGATTGTTTTGACACTTGGCAGACCCTCCAGTGGCTCCATCATCACTTGTAGAAACTTATTTCCAAAGTTGAATAATTTCGTAAACGAAATATTTTACACAGCCGTGCAATTGCAATCACTTGTGTGTAATCGCTCTGTCTTTTATGTCTCTGTCTTCCTGTGTCCTCTGGTAGCCATGTGTCCTGATGAATAATGTGCAGCAGTTAAGAATCCAGCTGGAGAAGATGTTTGAGTCGATGGGTGCCAAACAGGTAAGTCTGAAGACAAAGGCGTGGATAATGTACTATGGCATCATACTGGATGGCAGACAGTACCAGTATGATACTGTTAATGCCCTATTGGCTAAAAAAAAAAAAAAAAACATAAAGTGACTAATCAACGAAACATTTCTAACTCAAGCATGAAAAGTACACTACCGGTCAAAAGTTTGGGGTCACTTAGAAATTTCCATTCCACTCCATTATAGACAGAATACCAGCTGAGATCAGTTGCATTGTTTTTATTTAACCAGGGCAGCAGTTTTCAGATTACATTATGTGCTTACATAATTGCAAAGGGTTCTCCAATGTTTTCTCAGTTAGCCTTTTAAAATGATATCAGATTGGTTAACAGAATGGGCCTTTTGTAACATCAGATGAATGATTGCTGATAATGGGCAATGTAGATATTGCATTAAAGATCAGCCACTTCTTTCTACAACAGTCGAGAACCTTTTTGCAATTATGTAAGCACATAATGTAATCTGAAAACTGCTGCCCTGATTAAAAAAAACAATGCAACTGATTTCAGCTGGTATTCTGTCTATAATGGAGTGGAATGGAAATTTCTAAGTGACCCCAAACTGTTGACCGGTAGTGTACTAAGGGTGGTTGCTTGAACTTTTCTTTGTGTCTGTCGTGTGTCAGATTGCAACAGATCCGTGGGGGTCCGTGACCCCTAGGGGGTCCTCGGAGTTAGTGCAGGGGGGTCGCCAATATGAATCCAACATATTAATAGCAAAGATAAATTGGCCTATTTGTGAAAAGAAAATTTTTTACACATAGAAGATAAGCGTCCTATTGGTAAGGTATCCACTTTGGTAGCCATACAGTAAAAGGGTAACTACCGTTTTTTTCCAACCTGGAGCCTATTTTCCTATGTTTTTGTGTTTAAGTGACTGATGGGAACAACAATCTTTGACATTGGTCCAGTACTAAGCGAGATCGCTGCAGTTGGCAGCGGTGAAACAAGCTACAATGTAAGTTAACAGGGCAATTGTCCAGCTTGTGTTTACCTTGTTTTGCCACTGAAAGGCTCAGATTAATATTCTGTGTCTGACAACATTATGGAAAGGATTTCAAAGGAGGTCAACCTTTCTGTTAAAGATCCTTTAAAAAAAAAAATTGCATTTGCTAAACCCACCAGACTCCATGTAAATAAACAGTAAATTTAGCATCGTAAAATACTCTTCATTCAGTGGGTTTAGCGAAGGCAATTTTGCGGATGATTTTATGTTTAAAAAAAGGATCTTACTCTTTAAGAGACAGATTGACCTCCTTAGAAATCCTTTCCATAATGTTGTCAGACACATAGAATATTAATCTGAGCCTTTCAGTGGCAAAATGAAGGTAAATACAATATGGATTGCCCTATTAACTTACATTACAGCTTGTTTCGCCGCTGCCGACTGCAGCGATCTCGCTTAATACTGGACCGATGTCAAAGATGGTTGTTCCCTTTAGTCACTTACACACAAAAACATAGGAAAATAGGCTTCAGGTTGAAAAAAAATGGTAGTTACCCTTTAATCTTAAGGATTAACTGAGCCTTCCACATGTATTACATTACATTTCATGTCATTTAGCTGACGCTTTTATCCAAAGCAACTTCCATTAAGTGCATTCAACCATGAAGGTACATGTATGGTATGTCTAACGTTAAAACATGATGTATAAATAATAACCTTTTATTTATTTTTTAAAGATTATTTTTTGGGCATTTTTTTTAGGCCTTTATTGACAGCTGAAGGGGAATGACATGCAGCAAAGGGCCGCAGGGCAGACTTGAACCCGGGCCCGCTGCATTGAGGAGTAAAGCTCTATATATGGGCGCCCACTCTACCAACTGAGCTATGCTGGCACCCTAACCATTTATTTGTATCTATTCTGCCCATTTTAATATGCAACTCAATTGTATCCAATATATGTATGCAGTAGGGTGTCCCTACTGGGTCTCTCTTTCTGCTAAGGTGTACCTGGCCTAAAACACATTGAAGTCCCCTGCTGTAGATCTATACTGCCAGAGATTAGACCATGTGCTGCCTCATAGGCTAGAGAATATTGAGACAGAGACTTAATTAAATCATGTCCTCTATTAGTGTAGCTACAGTGAGGACGATCAATAGCTTCTCTGTCGGCTGTGACCTCCCTCTGCTTTCAATCCCTACCATGCTTTTTGCATGTAGTGTTTTATCCCATGTATTCTAGTTGTAGCACATTGTTTTTAGTGGTGCTTGGTCGGTTGTAGGATTGTAGCAGTTGGACACTGCAGCTAAAGTTTCAACCAGTGTCTTCACTTCACAATTAAAGCACAATGAGGAGGAAGATGAGGAGGAAGAGGCAGGAGAGGAGGAGGAGGAGGAGGAGGAGGAGGAGGTAGGTTTGCATTATGGTCTGAGCAGAGTTGAAATGGGCCGATATTTGTCCATATTAAAGCACATCTTTTGGTTGTTTAATCCGTTTGATGGTGTGCGGTACATCCCTGTATTGATTATTCCCCTCCTTCCTCTGGTTCGGACAGCAGGTCGGAACTGAGGATGAGGAAGCAAAAGCTCCGGTGGGTACTGTGGATGGTAGCAGAATAGATTCATGGGTAGTAGTTTGAGCTGCAGTTTAGAGACTGGTAGATCAACAATCCCACATAGCCAATAACCCCAATAACCCAATAACCCCTTTTTTAGCATTTACAGTAGCTTAACGTGTTCTAGTCTAGTAACTTTGCTGTCGTCTATGGGAATGTCATTGGTAGTGCAAGTGTTTAGTCATTAACCAAGTAGTGGTTAAATTAAAAAGTTGACCTGATGATGGCACATAGAGAATTACCAAAGTTATTACAATTTATCCTGAGGGGGGGCATGAATGTCTGTACCAAATTCCAAGGCAATCTATGCAGTTGTTGAGATATCAGAACAACAAATGTCAACTTCATGGTGCTCGGGGGTAGGGGGGGGAAGTCAGGGGATGACCAAAGTCACTGCCAGCATTGGTTAAAAATGAAGGGCCGATTATGGTCTATCCCTAATAGAAAACTCAGAATGTAGCCTCATTGCAGTCAGAAGACATGTTGTACTTTGTGTGTAAGGTTATGGAAAATGCTCACTCCTTTGGTACTATCCCTGCACAATATGAGCCAGATGTCGAATTTGTTCTTCGATGGCTTATTCTACATGCAATTGAGTTGGACTTTGATTTTATTTCGCTATTGGCATTCTTGAACCTGGTTAATTTTATTTTTGAGGTTCACGGTTTGGAGAGGTCACATTATTATGTTGCAAGTCTGTTACTGATGCTGCCTGTCAGATAAGTATGTGAGTTAAAGGTAGCTTGCCCACACCGAATCACATGAAATACACTTGAGTCGAAAGCTGAGATGGCAGCTACTGAGATATGCTACGCTAATTACCCTTTGAAGGAGTTGGGTTTTTTC
This sequence comes from Perca fluviatilis, assembly GCF_010015445.1. NCBI lineage: Eukaryota > Metazoa > Chordata > Actinopteri > Perciformes > Percidae > Perca > Perca fluviatilis. Next base: position 12,272,163 of record NC_053128.1, read on the forward strand.
CCCCCGGCTCCTTTCTTGGATTCAGCTACTCCCTAATTTAGTAATGTGGATTTGAAACTGGATTTCCGCAATGTCCATAGTCCATTAAAAGGGATGATTATCTTTTACAGATTACCACAAGGGGGAAAATCAATCTGTAGATTAAGTTGTAGCTTTAACTGTGGCTATCTGTGACTACCTGACCAGTTAGCTTTCACTTGATGTTGCTCTCTTGTTGTAGCTGTCTAGTAGAGCGTCTCTCTGTGGCAGAGGGTGCAGCGGCCCGTCTTAAAGCTGCGGTAGGCACTTTATTTTTGACATCGTTGGGCACAAATCCCATAATAACCTTTCAGCATGTTGTAATCCAAGTGGTCTGAGAGAAAACTAGACTTCTGCATCTCCTCTTTGCTCTGTATTCAGGCTTCAGAGAATCTAGTCCCCCACGTGAGACTGTGGTCAATCACAGGTCATTTCAGAGAGAGAAAGCGTTCCTATTGACTGTTCTGTACATGCATGGCCCAGGAGACAGAGAAGGGAGAGGGAGAGCTGCAGAAGGTGGTCTCACTCTACTTCAAATTCTGGCGTTTGCATTCTACACCACTGCACCTTTTACTGTAACTACATTTTGACCAAATATGTAGTTACTGCGTTTTTCTTTTCTTTTCTATTTTTTTTTTTTGCATGGCATAATTGACTAAACTATTTTTTTTTTGTTTAGAGAGAGAGTGAAGTCACAATCATGTTTTTCCTCTTTTCTAGCGCAACAATAGAATGCTAGCGTGGCAGGCAAGTTCCCCGTATATGCATACATGTTTTTGGATGCATGTCTGCATATACTCAAATGCTCATCTCTGCAAATTAAATATTGCATCCCTTGTAATATTTTTTTTGGGGGGGAATCGAGGCACCACAATCATCTTGAAAATACAAGCTTTGTCGAGTATGGTTGTGGTATTTTGCGGCAATGATGTTGTGTTGTCTTTTTCACTGCCGCTCCTAGTTTGAGGAGAGTGAGGAGCAGGAGGAGGAGGAGGAGGAGAAGGAAGAAGAAGTAGGGGAAGAAGGGGAGAAAAATGAGGTTGAGGTTTGTTGCAGTCCGAAGTGGTTGTAACCTTTCATTCTCAGGAGCCCAAGTCCTTTTTTGTGTGCCCTGTTCTTCCTACTCACAGCAACGTCACAGTGCTACTCAATCCTACTGAAACAAGAATGCCCTGTGGTTGTCATGGTGGAGTTTATTGTGTGCATTGTGTGTTTTTTATAACATTAGTCATCTGTGGTGATTTCCACCTTCGAGTTTTCACCCTCCTTCATTTTCCTTGGCCTTCCCTCAAAACTGGTCACTCATTTCCCCTGAAACCAACTTTATTGCGGCCCTTTTTTGTTGTTTCCTTTCCTTTTTTAATTTGTGTTTTCTTTTTAACTACTTTTTTTGGTTTGCAATAGGCCGACCTGGAGAAGGTGGGTGTTACAAATACAGCATGTGTTTTCCAAGTGTGGGAAAAACAACTTGCAGTATTTGTGGTGTTTTTTTTTAAATTTGAATTTCAAGTGGCTTCAGTTACGACAGAACAGGATTTTTTTTTTTTTGACAGTCTTCCATTTTTATTTCTCTTTCATTTAATGTCTCAAAGATGGATGAGCCGGTAGACAAGGTAGGTTACATGCACGCCAGTATCTGCTGCCACAGCACTTTCTATAATGGCCATCGATCCTCTGCAGTTATTCTAATGTAAATGAAATTTCATTTCCAAATGGGAAATGACAGTTAATTGTGGTTGTCCTGTGTAACCCTCCACCTGTCCTGTGCTGCCGTAGACTGAAAACGAATTTGAAGACAAGAAGGTGAGTGTGGGTGTACGGACTCGAGATTACATCAATATTCCCAAGCACACAGCACTGCCCTCAGGCAAAAAAAAACACGTACAGCACATTATAAACAGAAAGCAATCCCTTTCTAGCTGCCTTTCCTTCCCCAGAAGCCTTCCCTTATGTGCCGCGAAGCCGAAGCGGCTCAGTCGCTCCTCGCTAATGGTGCTACGTGACCCTGACAGGCCATGAATCAAAAGGCCATTGGATCGTTGGCTTAATGAGCCCCACCAATGGCTTCATCCATATGGCACAGCTGTCCTGCAGGGCGCTGCTTATGTAGATGATGCCACAGTATACCTGGGTTAGGTACACTGGAGGTGATTGACTGCCCCACTTGTTCCCTTGCCCTGTGCCCGTGCGACTTGTTAGACACGCATCTCCTGCGTTAATAAACTTTTTTTTTTTTTTTTTTTTCAATTTGCTCCTTTCCAAAAGTTGGAGACTGCTGGTTTAAAGGTGGGTTTTACTCAGATGTGTGTGTGTTGAATTTTAAAATTGAATTAGAATTTTCTGTCTGCTCTGTTGGTGTGCTTTTTATAATTTTTTTTTTTTTTTTTTTTAGTTCTTTTTAAAATCTTAAGTTCCTGCTGCCATTTGTGGCCTTCAGCTTTTGCGTTGAATTGCAACTCTTACGTTAATTTGGGGTATTTTGGCCTAAAGTTGCCAATATGAAATTGAAGAAATGCATTGCTGTTAAAGAGTTCTATGTCCTCCGAGCGCTGGCACATAATTCCTCTCTTGAGCATAATTATTTTTCGTTTTTCAAGTTTTTGGAGTTGACACTTTTTGAACTTTTTGCATTATCCAATAAATCACCAATCAAATTCTAACCCTCCTTGCATTCTGTCTTCCTGCCTGCCTCTCTGCAGATGGACACTGAGGCCAGTGACCTACTGAACAACCTGCAGGTGAAGCTGAACAATGTGCTGGATGAGCTGAGCAGTACATTTGGGAACAGGTAGCCTTATCCTGACCCCACACACACACACACACACACACATATAGTGTACATTCAGAGGTAAATCAGTAACAACACGCGCATTTGTGCTGATTGATCGTTTTCTTTCTTTTTAGTTTCCAGAGCCATATCAACGATTGTATGCGACAGATGGCGTCTCTGCTGTACCAGATCAAAGGGCCGCTCAACGCCAACAACAAAAACCAGGTGGACGCCGACTCTGACAACATGCTACGGCCACTCATGGATTTCCTGGATGGAAAGTGAGTGGATGAATGCAATCCTCTCTCAAGAGCCCATTTGGTTTTTGTATTGCTCTTTCTTCCTCTGTGTCGTAAATCTCTGTCCTGCAGAAATAGTTTGGTGAAAATCATAAATTACAAATTTTAACAATTTTCAACCATACTAGGGGTTGGGGTTAACACACCCCGGCACTCGCTATGATCCCCCGTGTCTCATCAGCTTGTGTTTTTATGTATTTGTGTGTGTGTTGTTCCATGTTTTTGCAGGCTCACGCTGTTCGCCACTGCATGTGAGAAGACCGTATTGAAGCGTGTGCTCAAGGAGCTGTGGAGGATCGTAATGAGCAGCCTGGAGAAGACTATTGTCCTGCCACAGGGCAACGATACCTTTGTAAGCTCAACAGCATTCCCCATTATCAGTCTAATGTTTGTTTGCCTCAGCATTTGTAGATACTGCAAATCCCTTAGACTTTAAATAGGGCTGGGTATCGTTCAAAAATATTCTATAACGGTACTGATACAAAAACCGTGACTTTGATACCGGTTCCTAAACGCTGCTTTTTTCGATACCAATTTCATAAAAACGCAAAGAAATTACAACGTTACACATTAGGGCACAAATCTTTAAATTAGTTTTTCACCTCCTACTGCGTGAGCCCGTCTCTGTGCACGAAGTAGAGTTTCTCCTGCGCGCCTCTACGACGTGTAACGTTAGACAGCCAATCACCAGCAATATTAGGTCTCGGTAGAAGCATGCTGCATACTTATTGGCTCACTGATGCTGATGGGATTTCCTCCTTAGGTATTGAAATTAGGTATTGAATGTTGAGGCATTTTTCAATACTCAAACTCAGTTCGGTACCCAGCCCTAGACTTTTAGGTGCACAAATGACAAAAGAGCAGCAACTCTATTCCCTTTCCCCAGGGAGCACAGATTCTCTCAGCTGCAAAAGAACTGGGTCAGCTCTCCAAACTCAAGGTATCCTAATGTCTTCATATGTTTTTACACCATGTGAAATCCCCCACGTGTTACCACACTGAAGAACTGACAACAAAAAGGAATCATTGAGAGAGAGAGGGGAATCTAATTTTGTGGAATTAACTCATCTCTTTTCTCATCATTTGGATGTGCAGGATCACATGGCGGGGGAGACTAAAAGCCTGTCTCCCAGGCAGTGTGCTGTCATGGATGTGGCACTGGACACTATCAAGGTCAGTTTATACTGCGGGTTTTGGTTTCATTAGGATGCAGGGGAGACGGGTCAAATTAGTTTCATCGACTGTTCCATCCATTAACCCTTGGGTTGTCCTCCTGGCTCAAAACTGAAATTGAACAGTTTTTTTGATGCTTTTTAGACACTTTTTTTTTTAATCGCTTTTTGATGCTTTTTTTCAATATTTTCTTCGGGGGGTTTTTCTACACTACCATCAGTATACTGTACACACCACTCACACCAATGTATTACCACCAGTTTTACACTATTTATTTTCGAATTCATGGTCAAGAAACCTCATTTATCTGAAATGATATACATTTTTTGTGTTTTGTCAAAATTTAGATTAGTTTTTGGGGGGGGGGACACCCAAAATTCTATAAAGTAGTGAACTGATCCTTCGTTTAACTTGCGAGGAGCGTTGTGTGGAACCAGTACCCTGAAAGTTTATGTCAGCAGCTTGTGACCATAACTTATCGGATTTAACAGACCAGGAAAAAGTGTACATTTTACAAAGCAGGATTAAGCAGGAATCAATTGAAATATTTTGAAAATATTTCAATTGATTCTGTTGTTAAACGTAAACGCGAGTTTTTTTTGCTCTGTAATTTCAAATGGATCGCCAGGAAATACAGTTATCCTTGTAACTATTAAAGGATAATTCTATTTTGACAGTTTTCGCTGCCTAAATGTTTGGTTATAGTTATAAACATAGTAAACCTCCCTGTTTCCTTTTGGCAGCAATACTTCCATGCGGGAGGCAACGGGCTGAAGAAGGCGTTCCTGGAGAAGAGCGCCGAGCTGTCCTCGCTACGCCACGCTCTGTCCCTCTACACTCAGACCACCGACACACTCATCAAGACCTTTGTGACCACCCAACATGCACAAGGTACTTCTGACCACTTCAATAATAATACATCCAAAAAGGTGACCGTATAGGAAGAATGCATTTCCCACAGTAGACCAGGAGAGGGCACTGTGTGTGTTTGATAAACTAAGCTTTTCACTGTATAGTATTTGGCTTGCGCCTGTATTTTGTGCGTTTTAAAGTGTTTTGTTTGTCTGTCGACATTTCATCGCCGTCTTCTCTTTATCTCCTGTGCTACCTCTGTGCCAGTGCACAATGGAAAGGGTATTCGGTTAACTCCCAATGAGAAAATACAGCCCAGCAGGGGTAGGTTTCACTGAAATCATCAGCCTCTCTCTCTCTCTCTCTCTCTCTCTCTCTCTCTCTCTCTCTCTCTCTCTCTCTCTCTCTCTCTCCCCATGTATGGCTTTGTCACACTGTGCCACTAAAGTGGCTGGGCCAACCCTAACCCAACCTCTCCACCTGCATCTGCTTCTTAGGCCTCCTGCACACTGCCTGCTTGGCGTGAGCGTGGCGTTTCTGTTGCGTGGCGGCTGCGTGGCGTTTTCTATGTCTTTGCACACCAGAAACATGTCTGACGCGGCGCTGCTGCTGCTAGCCTTGTCTGTACACGTGTATGTTTCCCATTGATAAAATGAAATGCCACGTTAAATATATACTGATATGATTACAGCAAAGACAACGTCGGCAGTATTGACGGGAAAATCGTTCTGTATTGACAGGTGCAATATTTGAGAATCGATAATTTTTATTTTTATTTTTTTTTAAATTACATTTATATCTGCATTTATGTCAAAACCTAGAGACTTTCAAACATCAAAATGTCATTTATTAATATGTATTCGTGTCAAAATGACATATAAACATCTTTTCCTATTCTATTTTGCCTGGAAACGCTTCCAACACGCTTGCGTGTCGCGTGAAAAATAGGCGTCAGTTCTATTTCTAGCATGCACGCATTTTCGGCGCGCCTGAGACGTCACGCAGGCAGCGTGCAAGCTCTAACCTGTTGAATAAAAACGGACACGCCACGCAGCTGACACGCTCACGCCACGCAGGCAGTGTGCAGAAGGCCTTACTGAATCTGCATTATGAGTCTAAATATGCATTTATTTTTGTGCCTTTTAACGAACCAAATGTAAGCTCACCGATGTGTCTGGGTGTGTGTGTTGAACTAGGTTCAGGCGTGGACAAGCCAATAGGTGAGGTGTCTGTCCAGGTCGATCTGCACACTCAGCCTGGGAATGCGGAGCGGAAAGTTACCGTCAAAGGTCTGTTTGATGCTAAATATGTATTTTATTTCAGTTTTTTCATCTGATTACATCACCCCCTTCCCCTCGCCAACTGCGTTTTAACGCGTCGGTGTTTTTTTTTTGTGCACATTTAGTCATTGGAGCCAGTGATTTAAAATGGCAGACATCGGGCATGTTCCGACCCTTCGTGGAGGTCTCCGTGATCGGTCCTCACCTCAGCGACAGGAAACGCAAATTCCAGACCAAATCCAAGAATAACAGCTGGTCTCCCAAGTACAACGAGACCTTCAGTTTGTAAGTACTGCGACAGCCGCACCCGCTTTTGTCATTCTTATTGACTGAAGAAAGAACGACCACTGAAATCTCAGTTTTACAGATGATGACCATTGGATACTTGGCAGTCTTTCATTTTCTTCTTTGTTTATTATTTTTTTGTTACCGTCTGCTTTACCGTCCTCATATATCATGTCTAGTTACAGTACACACGTACAGTATGGTTTCACGATTTACAGCAGTCTGTAAGCCTTGTCAAATATTTGAAAAAATGTGGCCTTCGGTGCTCGAGATGATGTAATGTGACATCAGTAATGTTAATGTTCACCAACCTGGCTAACCTGCGATGTTTTGCTGCTGGTTTCAGAGTTTATATTTCATATCTAGAGCAGCAACGATTAGTCGATGGACCGAACAAGAATCGGCTAGTTCGACAACGGAGTTGTTTTAGTCATTTTTCAAGCAAAAATGGCCAATATTCTCTGGTTTCAGCTTCTCAAATCAAAACGCTTTTCTTTGACACATATGACAGTATATTGAATATATTTGGGTTTTGGACAGTGGGCTCTGAAAAAGTTTGTTATAGACTCAACGATGAATCAATAATGAAAATAATAACAGTTAATAATAACCATAACAGTAAGTTTAAGGGTTTTTTTTGAAAGAAAATTCGGTTCCACTTTACTTGAAGGTATCGACATAAGAGCGACATGACACTGTCATGAACGTGTCATAAACATTATAGATGAGTCATAAACGTTTATGACGTAACGCTTCTTTTAGTACGTGTCATTTGGTTTTTGTCATGACAAGTTATGGTTAGAGTTCATGTCACTCTCATTTAGGGGTGGGAATCACCAGAGGCCTCACGATATCATCACGATACTTATGTCACGATACGATATTATTGCGATTTTAAACATATTGCAATATTCTGCGATATATTGCAATGCATTACCTTTTTTACAACTTCCGATTTTTCCCAATTTCAAATGATGTCCCCAAAGGAAAATGTTGTCAACATCTGTTTTATCGGAAAAAAAAAAGATACATTTCTCTGTTTGTTCATCTCACTTCAATTTTATTGCTGCAAAATGGGATAGTCAAGCAGACAGACTATACCATAAATGATCGACACCTATATCATAAATGATCGATACTTGGCGTGTGTGTATCGATACAGTATTGCCACGAAAAATATCGCGATACTATACTGTATCGATTTTTGTAGATACTCTCATGTAGATACCTTCAAGTTAAGTGCAACCGAAAATTCGTACCTAGTGCTGCTTTGTTGACCAACCTGCTGTTGTGTTCAATGACTGGGATGCTGGAACCTCTGCGTTCTCTCTCTCCTCGCAGTGTCCTGGGGAACCAGGACGGCTTTGAGTGCTACGAGCTGCAAGTCTGCGTCAAGGACTACTGCTTTGGCCGCGCGGACAGCGTGGTCGGCTTGGCCGTGATGCAGTTAAAAGACATCGCGGGGAAGAGCACCTGCGCGTGCTGGTGCCCGCTCGGCCAACGCATCCACATGGACGACACGGGCCTCACCGCCATGCGGATCCTCTCGCAGCGCTCCAACGACGACGTGGCCAAGGAGTTCGTGAGGCTGAAATCGGAGACTCGTTCGGCCGAGGAGGGCAGATGAGGGGAGCTGGAGACGGACGGAGAAGACCGATGGAAGGACGGAAGGTCTCCGGATTCCGCGACAAAAGAGGGATCTCGCGCGGGATACGTGTTTTCCGTCTTTCTTAGACCTTTTGATGTGTCTTAGCTGCTAGTTGACCGTTTGGTGGCGCTTCGCCAAGCTCGCCCGACACACTGTCACGTTCACGCTCTGGGTATTTTGGACAGCCGCTCCCTTTCCGTGTTCCTCCAGCACCCACATGAATATACCGAGCCACTGTACAGCACCCCAACCACGCACTCGCCAGCTGTTTTCGCCAGGCAGTGACCGACCACTCTGTCAGTTAACAGTTTTTTTTTAAACCCCTTCTTCCTCATCAGCTGGAGCGGCACCGTGTGCACGCCACAGCCTCAGGGGAACAGAGGATGCCAGGCCCCGCTGGAGGGGCCAGACATGTTCCCACACCTCCCCAGTGTTGTCGTGCAATAACCCCACCTAAACCCCTCTAACCGTGGCCATGTGTTTGATGCCTTACACCCTGCAAACTGTGAATGTGTGAAGTAACAAAAAAACCTGTCTTTTGAAGGCCCTATTCTGTAGCTCCACTGTGATTTATTCGTAAATGTGAAAAGACGGTGTGGTCTATCTCATAAAGGGGGTCTTTTTCGTTTGAAAGAATGGCTGGTAGCTAGGAGACAGTCCCAGTTCTGCCTGTCAATTATTGAATAGAAGAAGGGAAGTGGAGCTGATGAAATATTGTGCTTGTTTCACAAGTTGATCCTGTACAGCTAATGTTACAAGAGAAGGTATTTCAACTAATAACCCTTAATTGTACCCCTTAATTTAAAGGATTGATCCGTTATAAACGTGTGCCTTGCCATATTATTATATTCCCATTCCTGTTTCCCTAGGAACGATACTAGCGATATGATCAGTATAGAATCAAAGTGGTAAAATCAAGAATAATAATGATTTTAAATCAAAATGATGACCAACAGTGTGGACACTGTCTGTTAAAGGTGAACCCTGCTTTTGGCCATATTTATTTCGAAGTAGAAGCTCCATCCTCTTTAAGTGTAACCATGAGGGTGCAGCCATTTTATTTATTTTTTTTTATACATATTTATTGTCGTCTGTGCTTTTCAAAGCCCATGAATTTAAAAATGTCGTTTACTGCCGAGTACAGACGCGTTTGCCAGAACGGTGTGTTCGAGGATTTGCACAGCGGTTAGCGCGAACGAGTTGCTGCCGCGGAAACTGCAGTTTGGACGAGATGACTTCAGAATAAAGTGACATGCTAGTGTTTGTTTGGAAAGGAATACCATACTGTAGTTGGCGACCTGTGCCCTTGAATGACAAACAGTGATAACTGTCTATTAGAATTTTTATTTTATAGTTAAGAAATATTACATGTTGAACTTTTCAGGTAACAACTTTTTCCTTCCAAAAAGAAAAAAGGATATCTGAACATTAACACAAACTCCTCAGCTGCTGAGTTGATAAGGAGTGTAGATTTTTGGTTTACATATATGTTCCTGCTCTGTCTGGGAGTGTGGCCTTACTTTTGGTGAAAAAAAACAGTGTATTTATCTTTATCTTTATAATCATTTTTTTGTATCCTTGTATTTCCTTTGGCTCTCAGCAATGAGGACCGGCTACTTATTTGCTCTTAACTATGTCAAATCCATTTTCCCGAGTGATGTTCCTTATCATTTTGTACTTTTTCATCTTTGATGATATTGGAAACGTAACTATATCTAGGCTGGCTTTTCTTTTCAGTCCGTTTTTTATATTTTGTGTTTATGTTCCTTATGATTCTTTGGAGACGTTTTCCCTTAAATCCTCCTTTTAATCGTTTGGAGTGATGTCAATCAAATGATGTTTTATGGATGGACGTAATATACAATGAGATATGTGCCAGTGAATTAGTGTTCATAAATGATGAACGAATATTAAAATGTTACTTTTAATGAAGGATAGATATTGCTAAGAACATCAATGTGTGCACATTTTTAAACCAGTAGAAACCACTTTGTTACAGCGCGTCATCCCTCGTGAATACACGTTTCCTAGCCATTCTTTGTTATACATGCACCTTGTGCCAAGTTACAAGTTTTAAATTTTGATGTTTTTTTTTTGTTTGTTTTTTAATTTCTATATTTTCTAAAGATGTTCACCCTTGCACCATCACTAAATCACTGCAATAGTTAACACGTACAGTATATGAGTCGCAGTAACTGCATTTCTGTGGTGTTTTCTTTGTATTGTCACAACTCTGACATGTTGTCACCATGTAAACATTGCGATGAGTGACTTTTGTATAAAGTATATGAGAAGTATCTATACATATGTGTCTACCTGCTTTTTTGCCCGGTGCAACGTGTCATGGACTGCGAAATTGTTTTTGGGGGGGAATTTAGATTTTTTTTTTGGGAATTTTGATTTTAGATTTTTTTTTTTTCTCCATCTTATCGATTAAAATTAGATTTCTTTACCATCATGCAACTCATGAGCCAATTGATTTCAGCTAGTTGAACGCAAGTGCACTGTAAAGGCCGTTTTATGGTTGTGCGTAGAATCGACGGCGTACCCCCGCAGACCCCTCTGCGTCTACGCCGGACAGCCGCAACGACGCACGTCGCTCGGCCGTCGCTTGGTAGCGGCACCACACAGCAAAGGTTAATCTGCACAAACTGTGCAGAACACAGTATAAACTATACCCACTACAACGCAGCACAACACCACGAAAGTATAAACAGGATATAGGTCAAGCTCTGCCCACAACTGTAAAACAGGCTTTAAAGGGGACTCGAATGCTCTTGAATTTCTTTTTTTTTCACTGCTTTGAAATTGACCGACCTGACTTGCTTTAGTGTTTCCTGTTGAAGTCAGAGTTGCTTTTTCTTAAAACACAGGAATCAAATCTGTTTTTTTTTTTACCGCATGTACAATATGTGTCCTTGCGGGCACACACACACACACACACACACACACACACACACACACACACACATATATATATATGCACACACACAATAACTAATTTAGCAAGCAGGTTCATGTTGAGGTCCCCCGGACGACACAGCGTTCCTTTGTGTTCGAGCCCAGGTATTAAATTCCATTTCTGAAAGCACCTGGATGTGCATGTCAGTCACGAGGACGCAATATTTGGAGATGTCATTTTAAGTACGTCTTTAAAAAGTGTTTCTCCTTCAAGAATGACAACCAATGCGCTGCTTTTCTTGCACTTATAAAAGAGGCAAAAAAAAAAAGTGACGCGGATTAAAGGAGCTGATGTTAAAAATGTGAGAGCAGGCCGCGGTCTGAGCATGCGCGCCCAGCGCAGGGTGTGTTGACATACCTGGCCCATTCACCTGTACTGTTGTTTTACAGCCCCTCCACTCCTGCCCCGTCTCACCATCCAGGTCCAAAGATCGCTGCAGTGTTTGCTCAAGCCCTGAGCTGTTAGGCGCAAAGGAAGGGGGGGGGGGGAGAGATCCCAGCTCTTCCTGCATGAACCTGAAACCTCTACTGTTAAGCGCCTCTTTCGCCGCCGCGCCACTTCACCTGTCGTCCATCCGTTGTGTCTTTCATCCTGCTGGAGGCCCCCGGTCAAACTCTGCTGGTGCCTGGGACGTCCCAACAGAGCAAAACAGACGAGGGCCTGGATTTACTTCATCTGAGGCGGAAGCAAAGGGAGGATTGGATTTTGTAGTTTTTTTTTTTTTTCCCTCTCTTTTCTTTTGGTCCCTGTTCCTGGGCCCTGTTCCTGTATCTATGTGTGTGCAGGACATGCACAGGAAATCACATTTTCTTTTGTTTAAGGTATGTGGCCTATTTTCATTTGTTTGCAGACGTATGGGGAAATGCTGGGTGTACGGAACTTTTGCGGGAGAGGTTCAAAAAGGGCCTCACACAGTACGATTTTTAATCAAACTCCGAGCTTACTGGCTTCAATCGCTTCCGATTCACAATAGCTTCGTTCGATTTCCTAGTTGTGTTGGTGCGCGAGTAAAACGACGACAAAGTGAGTGGAAAACATGCCCAACCAAACCATTGGCCCCATGGTTTGGTGCTGGCTTTGGTTTCCTGAACAATACAAAGTAGGGTAAATATGTCTCAATCATCTCAAAGATGATTTATTATTTTTCTTTCACGGGGAGGATATTTTTTTTTTACATATTTTGAAGAAGAATACATGGAACTGGCTGGTGTTTTTTTTTGTTTTTTTTAGCTATACATTCAGGGCAAGGCTCAGCCACGGATTTTTAATTATTTTTACTGTGATGGATTCACTCATTCTCTTCCGGTCCCATTTTAGAAATGATCTGCTCTTCCAACATGCAGGAAGATACACAAATACGAAGCAAAAACTAGATTTTCTGCTTTGTTGTGTATTCAAAGTGAAACGTTCAGGGTCCTATCGCTTTCTTAATCTTTGTGGTTATGAATGATCTTCAATAGATTGCCCTGTGGTACAAAGGGCTGAGAAGGGAGCGGCTACATGTCTTTACAGCTGTGCAGCACAGATAAAGTCTAAAGGATGTCGCCTGAAATTACCTCAAAGAACGACTTCTGACATGTTCTCTCATTGAAAAGTCATATTAGCTTAAAATGTTTATAGAAATATACCATAAATCTCTACGTTCTCGTATGAGCAAACCAGGGCCTCTATTACCGAAAGTCTATCTTGTCTGTTTTTTTTGTTTTTTTTTAACCATGACCATAAACTGGTAAACTGGTTCCCCTCTCACTTTTGTAACAGTTTCTCCTTTCTGTTGTTACCTCTGTATGGTCCAACTGTAAAGAAATGGCTCTTTGCTTCACTAAATATTCGTCACCCTGTGATTAGTAGACACGTGATTTTTCTCTAGGTGTGAAATATGGAAGAACTGAGCTGAAGATGGGATCGGTAGAGTCATACTTTGGCCGGTTGTGTGGGAAAGAGCAAGAGAAAGGTGAGAACGAATGCTATATTAAATGTTACTGTATGTCTTTATATCTGACTTTTTCTTGTTCTTGCATCACGTTTGTAACATACAGAGTCAGTGGACAAATGGCGCTCATACTTTTACATACTGCGTGTTGTACAAAATAAATCGCACTTTTCTCCCATCGCTGCTGCAACGTCCTCATCCCTCTCTTGCTTGGATTCTTTTTTACTTTTTCTTCACAGAGGAGGAGAGACTTTTTCGAGCCAACGACAGGCCTTTCAACCTCTCCTACCACTATGCTGTAAGTATAGAAACAGTCAGTTTCAAACAGTCGTGTGCTGTCTAGGGCTGCACGATATGAGGGAAATGTCAAATTGCGATTATTTTTGACTGATGTTGCGATTGCGATATGATTCACGATATTGCAGGGAATGATCCATTTTTTGGATCATCATTCTCATTTTCATTGAAACACAAATAAAAATGTACTATTGTCGTGCAGTGTGATTTTTGCAAGAGTCTGTACCAAACAAAGATGTTTTCCTTGAGTCTGTAGGATAGGATTTGTAGGCCCAGTATGTCTCTGCAGCCCCACAATACTTCATTCAGAATGCTTAGACACATATTTTGCCTTTAACGAAGATTGCTCCCCTCCTGCAATTTGGATATTGCACTAGTCCATATTGCGATTTGGATAAAATTGCGATTAATTGTGCAGCCATAGTGCTGTCTTTACAAAAACAGATTTTTCTCAAGTGATTTTGCATCATAATAGAGTATGCGACGCTGGAGCTGTCATCTGCTTTTGTCACATTCCCGTGTCACTTTTCTCTACTTCAGGACAACGCCATCAAGACCTCCAAATACAACCTTTTCAGCTTCCTGCCTCTTAACCTCTTTGAGCAGTTCCGGAGGCTCGCCAATGCCTACTTCCTCTTCCTCATGGCCCTTCAGGTAGACCGTTTTCTTTGTTTAACTGTACCTCCTCTAGTGCTGTGATGCATGTACACATGGACTGTATATGGACTGTGTCTTACTTTTTGCACGTTTAAATTTTTGAAGGACTTACTTTTCTTTTTTTTTTTAACAAATATAGCAGGGTCTTGAGTATTTATGCTGTGTGTGTGTGTGTCCCGTTTACAGGTAATCCCACAAATCTCCTCTCTCTCCTGGTTCACCACGGCCGTGCCTCTGATTTTGGTGCTGTCTATAACAGCAGTCAAAGATGCCAGCGACGACATAGTAAGCTGAACTCATAACAATCCATGCCGACTAACTTTAAACATAGCGGTTTGTTAAATAACTTAAAAGAAAATTTCAGAAAGACCGGAAATAAGGAAGTGAATTCAAACATGGAAGTTAATCACCAATGTGTGCACTGTTTTTCTCTTTTATCCTGTGGCATCGGAGTAGAACAGGCACAAAAGCGACAAGCAGGTGAATAACCGCATGGTGAAGGTCCTCATCGATGGAGAGTGAGTCATTCAAGATGCAAATTTCACACCGTGCACTTCTACATCATACATGTGTACAGCTGTGAAGCATTGTTGAGCTTTTCTGTGTAGTAGTGTGTGTGATTTTTCATGGTGTGCTTTATGTTTACATTTTTCTGGCAGACTGAGAAATGAGAAATGGTTGAATGTTCAGGTTGGAGACATAATCAAACTGGAGAATAATCAGTTTGTCACAGTAAGTATGGAGATGTCAGAATAAAGACCAATTTGTGTTTGCCCGCGAATGTTAACTGTGTGCAATATGGCATTTCATAGCATGTTGCTGTTCTATACACTTTGATGCTTTCAGTGCTAACAACAGCTAAGCTGAGTCAATGTTTCGACAAGTGATAGTAAAGTGTATCTCATCATATCATCTTCTATACTTTCAGTTGTCCTTACTGTATTTAATGCTTTTATTTTTAGGCGGACCTTCTGTTACTATCCAGCAGTGAGCCTCTCAACCTGGTCTACGTAGAAACGGCTGAATTAGATGGGTAAGTGTGTGTGTGTGTGTGTGGGGGGGGGCTTGTTTAACTATATTCGTGGGGTCCAAAAACCAGGAGTTCAGTATACTTGTGGGGTCCCGACAGCTTTGTGGGGCCAAGAAATGCTGGACCCCACAAGTTTAAAGGGCTGTTTGAGGGTTACGACTTGGTTTTAGGATTAGGGATAGAATGAGGTTATGGTTAGGGTAAGGGTTAAGGTTAGGCATTTAGTTGTGATGGTTAAGGTTAGGGTAAGGGGCTAGGGAATGCATTATGTCAGTGACGGGTCCCCACAAAGATAGTGCCACAAACCTGTGTTTGTGTGTGTGTGTGTGTGTGTGTGTGTGTGTGTGTGTGTGTGTGTGTGTGTGTGTGTGTGTGTGTGTGTGTGTGTGTGTGTGTGTGTGTGTGTGTGTGTGTGTGCGTGGCTGACGGCTGATGTCTCACACTGTCTTGGATTTCCCTCCAGTCACATCCTTCTCATGTCCTCTTGGTCTCCCCCAGTGAAACCAATCTGAAGGTGAAACAGGCCCTGACTGTAACTGGAGATATGGGAGACAGCATCGATGCACTGGCTGGCTTCAATGGTGAGAAGCTGAAAGAAACAACGAAAGAGACACCCAGATTTTTAGAATTGCATTATGCCTTTTTTTTCTTTTCTTTTTTTTTTACTGAGGGTGAAAAATATCTACAGTGGATTTTCAGTCAAATATTGGGATTTCTCTGGTGTGTAGCCTGCTTATTTTCATAGAAAATAAAAAGTTTGCAAATTGGAATTTGTTACTTTTTGTGTTAGATTTGTAACGTTATTTAAGCTAGAGGTAAGAATCAGCAGTCCTGTCAAATTAAAGGCGGAAAAGCCCAAAAAATTATCTTTAAACAACAAGAAAAAGAGTGAAGACAAATAACCACTTTCCATAAAGAATGGGTTCATTATGCCTTAAAAACATCATAAAATATGTTAGATAACTATTTTTAAACAAATAGTTACAGCAAATAAGGACTTTTGTGCACACCATATAGCCTATGAAGTGGTACTATTACCTCTGCCTAAGCAGTCTTTTCAGAAAGGCCTAAGCCTTAGGCTAACACTATGACAGTAGTCATCGTCTTTGAGTACAAAAATATAATTGAGAGGCAAGTATGCTGTTTGTCTTCATCACTACATCGATTTTCACATTTGAATACAGGTGTTGTAGTTTATAACTCTGACACTAACGTTAAGCTCCATCTCTCACTCAGGTGAAGTGCGATGTGAGCCTCCCAACAACCGTCTCGACAAGTTCAAAGGAACCCTGACCCTGGACGGACAAACCTACTCTTTGGACAACGATAAGGTGCTGCTCAGAGGATGTACTCTGAGGAACACGGAGTGGTGCTTTGGTGTGGTTATCTTCGGAGGTAAACAGTTGCTCCAACCGGATATTCTGGTAACAGCATAATGAGAGCTTAAAGGTCCCATGACATGGTGCTCTTTGGATGCTTTTATATAGACCTTAGTGGTCCCCTAATACTGTATCTGAAGTCTCTTTTATATAGACCTTAGTGGTCCCCTAATACTGTATCTGAAGTCTCTTTTATATAGACCTTAGTGGTCCCCTAATACTGTATCTGAAGTCTCTTTTATATAGACCTTAGTGGTCCCCTAATACTGTATCTGAAGTCTCTTTTATATAGGCCTTAGTGGTCCCCTAATACTGTATCTGAAGTCTCTTTTATATAGACCTTAGTGGTCCCCTAATACTGTATCTGAAGTCTCTTTTGTATAGGCCTTAGTGGTCCCCTAATACTGTATCTGAAGTTTCTTTTATATAGACCTTAGTGGTCCCCTAATACTGTATCTGAAGTCTCTTTTATATAGACCTTAGTGGTCCCCTAATACTGTATCTGAAGTCTCTTTTATATAGACCTTAGTGGTCCCCTAATACTGTATCTGAAGTCTCTTTTATATAGGCCTTAGTGGTCCCCTAATACTGTATCTGAAGTCTCTTTTATATAGGCCTTAGTGGTCCCCTAATACTGTATCTGAAGTCTCTTTTATATAGGCCTTAGTGGTCCCCTAATACTGTATCTGAAGTCTCTTTTATATAGACCTTAGTGGTCCCCTAATACTGTATCTGAAGTCTCTTTTATATAGACCTTAGTGGTCCCCTAATACTGTATCTGAAGTCTCTTTTATATAGACCTTAGTGGTCCCCTAATACTGTATCTGAAGTCTCTTTTATATAGGCCTTAGTGGTCCCCTAATACTGTATCTGAAGTCTCTTTTATATAGACCTTAGTGGTCCCCTAATACTGTATCTGAAGTCTCTTTTATATAGGCCTTAGTGGTCCCCTAATACTGTATCTGAAGTCTCTTTTATATAGACCTTAGTGGTCCCCTAATACTGTATCTGAAGTCTCTTTTATATAGACCTTAGTGGTCCCCTAATACTGTATCTGAAGTCTCTTTCCCAAAATTCAGCCTTGGTGCAGAATTACAGCCACTAGAGCCAGTCCTACAATGAGCTTTCCTTAGTATGTGCCATTTCTGTGTCTGGAGCTATTGAGGAGGTGAGAGGGGGGGCGAGCAAGGTGGAGGGTGGGGGTGTGGCCTTGACCAACTGCCACTTTGCTCGTTTGAAAGCCATGGTGTCTCTCTCTCTCATGGGTGGGCCAAATTCTCTGGGCGGGCAAAGCAGAGAAAGGGGAGGTAACCTTGCTCCTTATGACCTCATAAGGAGAAGATTCCAGATCGGCCCATCTGAGCTTTCATTTTCTCAAAGGCAGAGCAGGATACCCAGGGCTCGGTTTACACCTATCACCATTTCTAGCCACTGGGGGACCACAGGCAGGCTGGGGGAACTCATATTAATGTTAAAAAAAACTCTGACATTTTCAAGCCATGGGAACTTTAAAATGTGGTGTGTTCAAAAAGGGGACAGCTAACTTTGGCGTGCACCGCTCAAGTCTGCAGGGGCCCAGCAGAGGTTGCTAATGCTACACACATATGCAGTGGGAAAAAAAATCATATATTTTATTGAAAACAAGTCCGACAAAAACAAAATAATAAATAACATCTGTAAAACTACTGCAGTGAATAATAATTTATTCAATTTGCAAAGATAACGGCAAGTAATGATAAGTAGAATCATTCTCTCTACTTTAGCTCCAAGCTGCTATCTTTGGCCATAGAAGCATAACGTACTAACGTTAGCTAATTGTTACCACTTTGGCAAATGGCCAACCTGCATTCAGTTAGCATTTTTATATGCTAATGTTGGACCTTGAACTTTTATCTGATAAGAAATTACTGGTCAGTTAAATTAAGTACCAAACTCACCAGCCTATTCAAATGAGTGAAGGCAAAAAATAGTGAACCTAAACAAGGCCAGTGAAACAGAAAGAGAGAGGTTTTTGAGTGTAGCTAACGCTAATATATCACAGTTTGATAGCAAACTTTTCAAAAGGAGAGGCAAGTTTAAAAAAGAGATGCTGCCTCAGGCTGAGAGGGAGTTAGCTTTTTAAGTGTCATGTGACACGTGCCAGTGGCATGTACTTCCGGTACTTCCGTATGCCAATATTACGTGCCGTATCAGACTGATGTCATGAAGTGGCGTATGTACGACACGCCAATTCATATGTCATTATTGCTGTGTTATCAAGATGCATACTCGTTTTTTAGCGTGTTTAGCCTCCATTGACTTACATTACTTTGTGATTGCGTGTGAATTGACGCCGTAGCGAGTAGTATGAAAGGGCAAAAATCCACATGGGGAAGTTGGTCGGGGTGGAGGATGGGTGAAACACAGGACTTACACCCAGGAGAGCGGGGATCACGTCCTGCGTGTGACTTTGTGTCCCGCTAGTGATGTTTCCTTTCCACGTTTGTTCTTTTCCTAAACCCAACCAGTTGTTCTTTTCCTAAACCCAACCCAACCCCGTTCTTCTTTTCCTAATCCCAACCGTTTCTTCTTTTCCTGAACCCAAACCGCGTGTGACGTAGCCTCGCAATAACACGTAGCCTCGCGATAACACGCCACTTGGCTTTAGGAAAGTGGCACATGCTAGGACATGCCACTTCCGGCTGCCACATGCCACTTAAAAATCTAACTCCTACTGCTCAGGCTTGCATTTAGGAAGTCACTGACTAAAGTAAACAAGGATGAGAAAAAAAAAAAAACGTGCACTCAGAAAAGTAAATCACAATACTACAAACTACAAGAATACACTGAACATTACATATTGATTACAGATTAGTATCTGAGGCGGATTTTCCTTCCAAACGGTCTCTGCAAATGCTGAAAATGTGCCACTTCATCTACACGGTTGTCAGTGTATCTTTAACCCCAGATTGAATCTTTCCAGGTCCTGACACCAAGCTGATGCAGAACAGTGGGAAGACAACATTCAAACGGACGAGCATCGATCACCTGATGAATGTCCTGGTGTTGTGTGTGAGTTGCATGGCAATGCTCACTGTTTGTCACACAAATATACATGAGCTCACATGTACATTTTTTTAGCCAGAAAATTAGTAATTTGTTCACATATGAATCCTCAAACATTTTGGAAGCATTATGTAAAAATTCTTTACGTGTCTCTAAGTTTGAAAATTACACTTTAACATTGGCTATAGTTAACATAAAGTTAAAAGCTCTATTAATAACACTACTGGGAGAGTGCTTATCAGTGTGGTTCCTCTTCCTAATTGTTCCTGATACAGTACAAGTCAATAAATGTCACTGATTACTTAATGCCCCTTGAGCTCGCACGTGCAATACCTTCATAAAAGCTTTCATTTTTCAAATGCAGATTGCTTTTCAACCGATTGATACCATCAATGTGATAAATATATGTGTGTATATATATATATATACAGTACAGGCCAAAAGTTTGGACACACCTTCTCATTCAATGCGTTTCCTTTTTATTTTCATGACTATTTACATTGTAGGTTCTCACTGAAGGCATCAAAACTATGAATTAACACATATGGAATTATGTACTTAACAAAAAAGTGTGAAATAACTGAAAACATGTCTTATATTTTAGATTCTTCAAAGTAGTCAACCTATGCTTTTTTATTAATAAGGGAAAAAATTCCACTAATTAACCCTGACAAAGCACACCTGTGAAGTGAAAACCATTTCAGGTGACTACCTCATGAAGCTCATTGAGAGAACACCAAGGGTTTGCAGAGTTATCAAAAAAAGCAAAGGGTGGCTACTTAGAAGAATCTAAAATATAAGACATGTTTTCAGTTATTTCACACTTTATAATTCATTATTTGATAAAATTTTTCTTAAATTTTTAATTAGTCTAATGAAAAAAATAAACACATGAATGAGAAGGTGTGTATTATACTTTTGGCTGTTTACTGTATATATATATATATATATATATATATATATATTTATATATTTTTTTTAATATCAAGATGTGTGATATCTTGAATATGTCAGATCTTTGGTTTCCTGGCGTCTATGTGCACCGTTCTGGCCATCGGCAATGGAATCTGGGAGGTGAGGGAGGGCTCAGTGTTCACAGCCTTCCTCCCTCGTGAACAAGGGGCTGACGCCGCCCTCTCATCCTTCCTCTCCTTCTGGTCCTACGTCATCATCCTCAACACGGTGGTGCCCATTTCTCTCTACGTCAGGTGGAGAAAGATAACAAAATCAGAAATATGATGACTTCAGTGTCAGAGTTGTTCTTTCTTCATGCGTTTGTGCATGTCTCACGCGTGTTCCCTATGTGTGTCGATGTCAGCGTGGAGATCATCCGGCTGGGGAACAGCTTCTTCATAGACTGGGACAGGAAGATGTATTACCCCAAGAACGACACTCCCGCCCAGGCGAGGACCACCACGCTCAACGAGGAACTGGGCCAGATCAAGTACATCTTCAGCGACAAGACCGGCACCCTGACACAGAACATCATGACGTTCAACAGGTGCTCCATCAACGGGAAAGCTTACGGTGAGCCGCTATGCTTCTAAACAAACTACAGAGTTGATAGGAAACACCAGCATGGGGCTGAATGATTTATTTTTGGAGTGTATTTCTCTGTTATTCAGGGGAGCTGTTTGACTTTTCTGGTCAAAGGGTGGAAATAACAGAGGTGAGAGGAGAAGACTGAAGATTGTATTTTATTTTTATTTGGTGTAAAGTATGCATTAGTCCAACTCGTTTTTTTTTTTTTCTTGTCTGCTTTTTTTTTTTTATCTCTCTGCAGAAGACAGCGAGAGTGGACTTCTCCTGGAACCAGCTGGCTGATCCAAAGTTCACCTTTCACGACCACAGTCTGTTGGAGACGGTGAGGGAGGGAAACCCGGAGGCTCAGGCCTTCTTCCGCTTGCTGGCTCTGTGCCACACCGTCATGCCTGAGGAAAAGAAAGAGGGTGAGCACCCTCTAATGGAAAGCGTTGTTACTACATAGCAGGTGGCTGCAAAGGTTTAAAACAGAAGAACTACAGTACATTGCTTGTGTTCTGTCTCTGGTAGGTTACAGTGCATCGCTATATGAAATCCTAACAGAGCTCAGTCCTGAATTCTACAGATTCTTTGTCTTTTTTTTTACTCTTCATATAGACTATTTAGCAACTCCAGGTAATTGTATTTTCAAAAAGTATTAAAGTGTTTATATCATGCTCATTTTGAGGTTCATAAATTGTATTTAGAGGTTGTACCAGAATAGGTTTATGTGGTTTAATTTTCAAAAAAAACATCTTTTTGTTGGACTGCACATTGCTGCAGCTCCTCTTTTCACCCTGTGTGTTGAGCTCTCTGTTTTAGCTACAGAGTGAGGCATCACACTTCTGTTCCATCTTTGTTGGGAGTCGCAAATGCGCAGTAGCTACCTCAGCACAGCTAGCCAGTCAGGAGCAGAGTATGAGGGCGTGCCACGCTAGCAGCTAGGCGAGCATTATAACGTGTGTTACAAAGTGACGCACGTTTGTCTCTGAAGTAAAGGCTGGACTACAATAGAGCTGTTTGGAGCAGTTTGTGAACAGTGTTTTCTGTTGGAGATGGTAAGTCCCTTTGGTGTGGACTTTGGGCTTTTTCACTTTGTAAACCTATAACATGCACAAAAAAGATATATAACACAATAAAGGAAAGGGAAAAAGCATAATATGAGCACTTTAAAGCCACTATATGTATGTCAGATTTGAAAAACTTGAAAGACTTTGGTGGCAGACAGCAATGCACCCTGTTTTTTTACATTTGAATTTTCTTCCTTTCCTCTCTGGGCATCTTTATCTACTGGCAGGGGAGCTCTACTATCAGGCTCAGTCTCCTGATGAGGGCGCTCTGGTGACCGCAGCCAGAAACTTTGGGTTTGTGTTTCGCTCACGTACACCAGAGACCATCACAGCCATGGAGATGGGCAGAACAGTCACCTATGAACTTCTGGCTGTTCTCGACTTCAATAATGTGCGCAAGAGAATGTCAGTCATAGGTAAGAGAAAGTAGTGGTACAATGTTTGTTTGTTTTTCTAGGTTTTGCATGTTGCCGAAATTCAATGCAGTAAGTCATATTTGAGAATTAAGCTATTTAATGAGAATTAAGATATTTAATCTATCACACTTTACAATTTGTTGCCTATATGATTTTGATCCCAGCTACAAACTCATGGTGAAAAAAATTACCATTTAGAAAAATCCCTGTTGGTGCATTCAAGGAGGCCCCGTTAACCGAGATTTCTGTGTCGACTGCTCAATAGTGATCTTGTAAATTCACGAAATGATCAACTTTGCATTATCCTTTCCAATATGTTAATTTCAATTTACTCAATCAGTCGTGAAAATGACCCTAGCAACAGGTTTATGTATCAAACCTCATGACTCTGTGCTCGCTAAGCGACTTCCACCATTATTTCCAGTGCGTAACCCCGAAGGCAAGTTGACTCTATACTGCAAAGGAGCAGACACCATCATCTTTGAGAGACTGCACCCATCCTGTAACAAACTGAAGGAAGCCACCATCGGACACCTCAACGTGAGTGATGCGCTCGGATTTTTGTGATGTGTGTGTGTCGATATAAAACGAATGCACTTTCAGAAATGATCAAGATTTTTGTTTTGAACTGCTCTAAACCGTCCAACTTAAATAGGAGTATGCAGGCGACGGCCTCCGTACACTGGCCCTGGCCTACAAGCCCTTGGATGACAGCTACATGGATAAGTGGAGACAGCGCCACCACGAGGCCAGCACCGCCATGGAGGGCCGAGAGGAGAGACTTGATGAACTTTATGAAGAGATAGAGAAAGACTTGCTGGTTAGTCCACATGTTGACATGTTCTATCTATTGCTAGATAGTTTGATTGACTCAACAATTGGCTGGTTCATTTATTGGTTTGGTAGCTTAGGTGCCTGCTTATTTGGGGAACAATTGTATATACTTTATATACTGCTCCATAACACGTTAAATTAATAATGACGTATCACCAAGAACTTCAGAATAACTTCAGAATAACATAAAATATCATACGCGCATTGTTTTGTGTTGTCTTTTATTCGTTATATTTCTATATGTTCTTTCAGAGAAAGAATATAAGCATGGCTTTAAACATGTTGCTTTAAAGGTATAGTGCGTAGTTTCTGTCGCCCCCATGAGGAATTCTAAGTAGTGACAACAAAACTGTCGGCGCGTCCACATGATACAAGCCTTCCGTGATCGCGCAAGTGCCCCTCCCCCCTCCTACACGCTGTTGCTAGTAGCCAAGGAGGACACGGAGGATTGGGAGAAAAAAAAACATGACGGATTCTTCAGAAGAGGTCATTATCGTCACTCGAGCTTCTGCGTGGCAAAGTCGCCGGACGCCACAGTCTTCTGAACATAGCCGTACTGAAAAATCCAGAGAGAGTTGTATGGAGCTGATAGTTTTAATTGTCTTTGTAGCAACTCATTTGGCAATGGCTTGAATGTAACGGACGTTCATTAATATCAAAAAGTTACGCACTAAAGCTTTAAACATACAGTATTGAAAAATCACATTGCCACCCTTTACTCTGTGGTTTTTAGCTGTTGGGAGCGACAGCTGTGGAGGACAAGCTGCAGGACGGCGTGCCACAGACCATTGAGCAACTGGCTAAAGCTGACATCAAAATCTGGGTGTTGACTGGGGATAAACAGGGTAAGTGTCACATACTGTATGTTCCCATAAAGTATGGGTGAAGTAATGCAGCAATATAACGTGAAATATATCCTCATATTTTCTCACTGCTAATCTCAATGCGTCGGGAACCCTGGGTACCAAATCTCCAAGGGTTCACATGACCAATCTAAACATCCTAGCTTAGCTGTAAATGAACTCAGCGAGGCAAAGAGTGAATGTTTTGGCATGTTTGACACATTCATTTGAATCACAGTAGTTGTAAATATTGTTCTGAAACAGAGACTGCGGAGAACATCGGCTATTCCTGCAACATGCTGAGGGAGGAGATGAGGGAGATTTTCGTTGTGGCGGCCAATACGGCTGAAGGGGTCAAAGAGGAGCTACAGTAAGTCAGTCAGAAACTACATACATAATATAACTACAACACATATAATGTCTTCTATTATTTAGTAGGTGATTTTCCAAAATCAACATATTTAAAATAACTACAACAAAAAATACCGATAATGTATTCGACACAATCTGATATAAAATAATCCTAAAATAATCCTTTATCAGTCCCACAGCAGGGAAATTTGCATGCATTTGATGCTTTATTTTTTATTTTTTTGTATAGTGACTGCTATGCAAAGCGTTTGCATTTGTTTCTATCCCAGACACATTGTATTGGAAAGAAAATACAGTTCAAAAAGAAATGTCAAAGCTTTTTATTAACACGGCCAACCATATTCCTGTTTTTAGGAATGCTAGAAGGAAAATGTGTCCAGAAGCCGCAGAGGAGCCATCTGTGAAAAAGGCTCGCGCAGGCCTGTTTTGGCTTCAGAAGACCGAGACAGTGCAGGATGAGAAGGTGGATGGAGATTATGGCCTAGTTATAAATGGACACAGTCTGGTAAGAAGGCCTTTTCAGGCACATTTCTATTTTAAATGTACCCTTTTGTATACAGTATGTACCAATATATTGTTGATTCAAAAACAGTGCTGGATGTCCTGGTTGTTTGTTGCCTGCCTGCAGTGGTGGAAGAAGTATTCAGATCCTTTACTTAAGTAAAAGTACTATTACCACACTGTAAAAATACTCTGTTACAAGTAAAAGTCCTGCATTGAAAATGTTTTATATTTTAAATTTTATAAACTATGTTATAAACTGTGTTTTTTCTGCAAAAATCTTAATTTGTAAAGTATCTAGTAAGTAAAACAGTATAACTGTCAGATTAATGTAGTGCAGTAAAAAGTACAATATTTCCCTCTGAAATGTAGTGGAGTAGAAGTACAAAATGGCATGAAATTAAAAGACTCAAGTAAAGTGCATGTACCTCAGATTTGTAATTAAGTACAGTACTTGAGCAAATGTACTTAGTTACAAATGTGAATCACTCTGAAATCTGAAAAATCACCACAATGTACCATCAAAACATACCTGATATTTTACAGGCTGATTCTAGTGTTTTTACAGTCAATATATAAAATGTAACTACTTATATGCTAACAAAAACAAATTTTAAATTAAGCATTAAAGGTGCAATATGTAATACTGACAGCTAGTGTTTGAAATAGTTACTGCAGTACAAATTCAAAATACTGGAGAGAGTCGTCTCCCCTTTCCCCTCCTCCCCAGACTCGAAGTTCACGGAGGTTTAGAGTGCGGATCGGGCCGCATTTTTCTGTCCGAGCCCGGCCCGCGTCCGACAGAGCAGTAACCAAACCCGGCCCGAGCCCGACAGGCATTAAGATATTTATGTCCGAGCCCGACCCGAGGCCCGACAAAAAAATCTTGTTTTTTTCTCAAACTAATGACACATGTACGTTTGTTTGTGTGGAAAGCCCGCTTTTATTAAGCAACTGTAGTCGGCATTCGGAAATGTCAACAGATGAGTAACAGATAATACGATTTTTTAAATTTCAAATGTTCATTGCCTTATCGCACTGATATGACCGAGCCCGAGCCGAACCCGAACATCATTTCTAAATATCTGTCCGAACCTGGCCCGGCCCGTCGGGTACCGTCGTGTTCCGGCAGGCTCGGTTCGGGTATCCATCCTCTACGGAGGTTGCCAGGCTGAGACTGCAGCATCCACAACAATGTTGCTAGATGCTTGTCTCACATAGCCAGACATTACTTCAAAGCACAGCAGAGTAGCTAACGTTAGATGCTGGCTATATTGACAGTCGTAAAAGCCCGAGCTCACGCGGAGCTCTGTACCCAACTGACAGACACACTTTTTCTGCTTAGAATTACGGTAGGAACCGCTAAAAACCCCACAACCTCGCCGTCCTCTCCACACGCCAGACAGACACACTTCCTCGGCTTAGAATTACGATAGAAACCGCTAAAAATACCACTACCTTGCCGTCCTTTTCCACCCGACTGAAATACACACTTTATTGGCTTAGAATTACGGCAACAATCGCTAAACACACTGCAAACTCACGGTTCTCTCTTCATGATTTACAGCCCCCCTCTCATGGTTTCAAATAACTCACCGTTGTCGGCTACGGCTGCTGAACAGGCTACACGTTGTTAACAGCCGTGGCCCGCTTGCCTGGTCCTCCATTAACGTTAGCAGTTAGCAGGGTTAGCAGGGTTAGCATGGCGGCGTTAGCCAGAACTAGCCAGGACCAGTCGGGATCACTTTACTCGCTGTGTCTCAATTGTTTTTGCGAGTAACCATCTAGGGTACTCTAGCTATATAATTCAATGTAAGTAGCTACACAAATGTTGAATTGACATAAAATGCCCGTCCCTAGTAGCTGTGATAAATTAGCCTGAAGCTAATGCTTACCTGTTCAGGAAGAAATTAGCCAACTCTGCGTCTTTTTGGGCTCCAAGCTGTCTCCATCTTTCAAATACATCTCCAATGTTTACCCAGGGTTTGTTACATCTCTGGTCACACAACTGTTAGAAACATGCAGTTTTTTTTTTAGGTCGGGTACAGTCTATCTCCGTTGATCCCGTTCGTTTATTTGCCGCTTTCATGGCTGTGCTAACATTACAGCTGTAGCACGCTGGGTTTAAGGTTTTTACAGGGATATCTGGCAACCCAGCCTGGCTGACAAACTGGGCAGTTGATAACAACATGCAGGCCAAAACACAAACAGAAATTCCGTCACGGAACGTAGATTTCAAAAGGAGAAAATACTGGCATTAGCGTTGTTGTCAGAAAAGTTTCCTTAATAGCTGATGACGCATTGGGGTCCTTTTTGGATTTATTACAGTAAATATATTACATAATTGGACCTTTAATTATTTCTTCACTAGAATTGACTACATTCCTAATAGTGCGGAGAGGACTTGACTCATGACCTGATTGCACACCTCTAACCCCTCCCTCCCTTTGACCCTCAGGCCTTTGCACTGGAGAAGAACCTGCAGCTGGAGCTGCTTAGGACAGCATGCATGTGTCAGACAGTGATTTGCTGCAGGGTCACCCCGCTACAGAAGGCCCAGGTGGTTCAGCTGGTTAAGAAGTACAAGCAGGCTGTCACTCTGGCCATTGGGGATGGGGCCAACGATGTCAGCATGATCAAGGGTGAGTTCATTCAACTCAAGACACTCATTACAAGAATGTACAGAGCTTTAGCAGTTAAACCAAACAGCTAGAAAATACTTATTGTTACTTATTTTGTTTCTTTTTCTTTTCTGCCCGTCGTTCAGCTGCCCACATCGGCGTAGGTATCAGCGGTCAGGAGGGCATGCAGGCAGTTCTCTCCAGCGACTACTCCTTCGCCCAGTTCCGTTACCTTCAGCGCCTCCTGCTGGTGCACGGCCGCTGGTCCTACCTACGCATGTGCAAGTTCCTCCAATATTTCTTTTACAAGAACTTCACCTTCACCTTTGTGCATTTCTGGTACGCCTTCTTCTGCGGCTTCTCTGCACAGGTGAGGAATTATGTAACATCATTTAATGGGTTACATGCAGAGTGAAACATGAGGGAATCAAGTGAAGCACATGAGTAACTTTTAGAAAAGAATAATGCATATGCACATGACAAAGCTCTATATAAGTTACATTTTACAGTTGCAGAACACTAAACTTTAGTAATACGTTGGCCTGAGAATACAGCTTACAGCACTGTCCGAATATGTCTCTTTCTGCGTTCAAATCATCAGTTATAATGCCGTATTTACATGTTTAATGTATGCTTTGCTGTTCTTGTTCATAGACTGTGTATGACGAGTGGTTCATCACCTTGTACAACATGGTTTACACAGCTCTTCCTGTCCTCGGCATGAGCATCTTTGACCAGGTATGCACTAAGGGGGAAATTATTATAAAATTAGTTATAAATACCTCAGTAACTTTTGTTCAATATCATATAATTTATCAGTACTCTTTCTCTAATTCTGTGTTTGTGTAGGATGTGAATGACCGCTGGAGTTTCCAGTATCCTCAGCTCTACACTCCGGGCCAGCTGAACCAGTACTTCAGTAAGAAAGCCTTTGTGCTCTGTATGATGCACAGCTGCTACAGCTCCCTCATCCTTTTCTTCATCCCGTGGGCCGCCATGCACGACACGGTCCGAGATGACGGCAAAGACTTAGCCGACTATCAGTCCTTTGCTTTATTGGCACAGACCTGTCTGCTGATTGTGATGAACATACAGGTGAGGAAACACAGCAGGATTTATTTATTTTTTATCAATCTTTTTACTAATCTTGATTTTCTAAGGTATTAAAATTACATTCTAATTGTTTTTTGTTTGAATCTATAACTGTATTTATCAAATTGATATACAGTTGTTGTCATACGTTTACACACCCATGCTAAAGTTGACTAAAAACAGGAATACAAAAACATCTTTTGGAAATTGATCTTAATGCCTTAATTTTTTTTTAAATTGGAAAAATCCAACCTTTAAGGACACCACTTTTCTTTGTGAATGAATAATGTATCGTAAATTAATAAATGTTCTTCCTTAAAATACAGGGGGCATAAGTATATTTTTTTTTTTTTTGTTCTACTTGTTTTGTTTGCTCGTTTTGTTTTGTTATGTTTTTATAATCTACCCTGCCCTGTAAAGCGACTTTGAGTCCATGAAAAGCGCTATATAAATTCAATTTATTATTATTATTATTATTATATACACCCCTATGTTAAATTCCCATAGAGGCAGGCATTTTTATTTTTAAATGCCAGTTATTTCATGGATCCAGGATACTATGCATCCTGATAAAGTTCCCCTGGCCTTTGGAATTAAAATAGCCCCACATCATCACATACCCTTCACCATACCTAGAGATTGGCATGGTTTTATTTCAGTTAGCTTAATAGCTGGTTTGATTTGGATTGAGAGATGATTTTATGGAAAGTACCCCTTGCCAATCTGTAGGTATGGTGAAGGGTTAATTAAGGCATTAAGATCAATCAAGATCAATTTCCAAAAGATGTTTTTTTATTTCTCTTTTTAGTCAACTGTAGCATGGGTGTGTAAACTTATGAGCACAACTGTATATGCTATCACAGAAATGACATGATAGATTTTATTCATATCACCCACCCTTAAAACACACAATATGAATGAATATGTGCACCAGAATAAAACATTTAAAAAAGTACATTTTAAGCTACTGTATTTCTGGACACCAGAATTAAAAATGTATTTTTTTTTACATTTTCAGCTATGTCTGGACACCTATTACTGGACAGCCGTGAACCATTTTTTTATATGGGGCAGCCTGGCCGCTTACTTTGCCATCACATTAACCATGTACAGCAATGGCATGTTTCTCATCTTCACCTCCTCTTTTCCCTTCATCGGTGAGTAGATTGCCTTTATAGAGGCAGGTTGTTGCTGCCCACATCTTCAAATGTAGTCTTCCAGAAGCAGACATAGCCCTCTATATGTAGAGGTTGATATGTTTTATATCAGGCCAACAATCATAAGAAAACATGATAGAATTGGGTTAGCAGTAATCCTGCTGCACCCCACGTCTTCATATACAATTATTTTTTTTTAATAATAAACCTTTTTACTATGTGATTCTGACTGCTGGTCTGATGCTTCTTGAACTCCAGGCACCGCAAGAAACTCTCTGAACCAGCCTAACGTGTGGCTCACCATATTCCTGACTTCCCTTCTCTGTATCCTGCCTGTGGTGGCTTCCCGCTTCGTTTTCATTCAGCTTCGGCCCACCATCAACGACAAGGTGAGATATCACATGACACAGACTATTAGAAGTCTTTTATGTACCCTGTTTTTTTGCCCCTTTTTAATTTTATTTTCACACGTTTTCTATACAATTGTACATAGCGCAACTGTGCTGCCATGTACATAAATACACAAATATACAGCACAATATACATTACCTACACAAACGTCTTCTACCCACTCCCCACCCTCCCCTCCCACTAGTATACATTTGGAGTAAAATGAGCCTACATTTTGCCGCCCACAAACACAAAGACAAGGTAGGGTACATCCTACATACAGACAACATGCCACATAAAGAATCATAAGAAGAGAAAGAAAAAAATAAAACATATACAAAATGAAAAAGTGAAAAATCAAAGATAAAAAAAAAAATAGATAATTAAATACAAGTCATTTAGTTAACCACAAGGTAGCACTACACCTCTTCCCAGTTCACTGCAGAAACCTCATCAAAATAGTCCATGAAAGATCCCCAGGTAGAATAGAATTCACGTTTCCTCTGAGTGAGTATTTCATCTTTTCTAACTTTAAATGATACATGACATCTTTAAGCCACCTGGTGTGGGATGGAGATTTTGGGCCTTTCCAATTCAGCAAGATAAGACGTTGGGCTAGTAAAGTTGTAAATGTCACCACTGTGTGAGATTTTATGTACCCTGTTTTTACCTCTATACATGAAGTTATTGTTCTCAAAGTGATACAATATTTATATTTGGCAATATTTAATCTCTTTCCCCACATGTCACAACTACCTTCATGTTACAATTTGGCCTTCTGATGTTGAATATATTAAAGGGATGTATGATTAAGGCAGCAAAAGCAAAACAGAAGGATGACTATCATGAATTGATCAACCTGCAGTTTTTACCAACAGATATCTCTCGCGGTCACATTTGCTTAGTTTAGTATAGATTACTGAAACTAAAACATGTTTGAAATATCGTGATCTTGGAATTATAAGGTTCTATCTAAGGCTGTACAGAAGCTTTACAGAAAGTGATGCTTTCCTTTTGTGAAAGTAGACAGTCTTACTTTGTTTTAATACACACAATCAACAGAATTGACAAATTATACAGAAGGGAGTTATTATGCTGTACACAAGCTATAAACAGACACAACCCCAGTTAGCATTGTCGTAGAGTTAGCATCAGATTACTAAATCATTCAGCAACTAGCTGCTAGAAACCTGAACTTATGTCGGATTCCTACAATTTAAAATGTTGGCCTTTTATTGGTGTCATCTTTAAGGAAGTCACAGTAACTTGAGTTGCTAACAAACAGTTGCATGAACTGTGTAATTCAAATTAACAAGCCAGCTGTCTAGCTTGGTAGTTTTTATTTTTATTTTTTTTATTTTGGAGGCATTTTCAGCCTTTATTTTGACAGGACAGCTGACGACATGAAAGGGGAGAGAGAGGGGGAATGACATGCAGCAAAGGGCCACAGGCCAGAATCGAACCCGGGCCCGCTGCGTCGAGGACTAAACCTCTATATATGGGCACCTGCTCTACCAACTGACCTATCCGGGCACCCCTAGCATGGTAGTTTAAAGTTAAAATGTTAAAACAAGGTTTTTTTTTTTTTTTCTTCAATTTTCAATTCTTCAATTTTGATATTTGGATATAGAGCCTCTAAGGTCACAATATGGATAAGGAAGGAGTTTGTGCGTTGTGTTATCATTAGAAAGATATCAGTAAAACATGATAGAGGTAGGTGACAAAGCTTTTTGAATTAATAGCAACGAACCGTCCCATATTAAGAAGTGTAAAGACGTGTCCCTCCCTCCCCTCTAGGTGAGACAGAAGGTGCGGAAGGA
Source organism: Perca fluviatilis (assembly GCF_010015445.1). Classification (NCBI taxonomy): domain Eukaryota; kingdom Metazoa; phylum Chordata; class Actinopteri; order Perciformes; family Percidae; genus Perca; species Perca fluviatilis. Next base: position 12,304,427 of record NC_053128.1, read on the forward strand.
GGCACTGCCAGCTCCTGCACCTCGCCGTCCACCCGCCAGGCGTATCAGCACCCGCCGGTCCGGCTACGCCTTCTCCCACGCCCAGGGCTACGGTGATCTGGTGACATCCCGGAGGTTCCTGCTGAAACTGAGGAGTCGACCGCCGCTGTTTACACAAACGGACTCTCCTCTGGCTCTGAATGAGCCACAGCTCTACCGCACCATCGCAGAGGATCCAGAAGAGTCCCAGAGCCCTTAGACAGGGAGTTATGACCGCAGCAGAGTGCGCGGGACCAGGAGATCCTGTTTTTTATTTTGGGAGAAAAGGGTAAAGTTCACCATCTGGAACGGTTTTCCAGGTCAAACCTTGACACCTAAAAACTAAGTCTGACTTGAACTCGAGGTTTTTTTTTTCTAATGGATGTTAATGTCACTGTGAAAATGTTGAACTTTGGCAGCACATCGATTGTAAAAAAAAAAAAAAAAAGGCCGCACCAGTGATTTTGCACGTTTTAGCTTAATAAGTACAGCTCGCATACAGTATACTGCAGCCTACATCACTGCTGACCATTTTCCGAAGCATACTAGGGTGTTTTAGATAGTTTTTCTTCCTTCCAGAGAGATATTTGTTTCAAGTCCTTTCATTGCATTTACAATCAACTTGTGGAGAATCGCATTAGCAAGGTAATCAATCATAGCCGACATTTAATCGCCTTAAGTTTTGTCACTGTCGTGTCGTGAATTGGTTTTTTCATCGGGCAAGTCTTTTGAGAAACTGCATTCAGGCACACTTGATACTAAAATAGCACTTTTTGATTGCAAAAAAGGAGAGATTAAATTCACATTTGGATTTTTTTCAACATATCTCATAGGTTTGTAATGCTTTTCCAGTCCTTTAAATCAACTTTATTGTCTTCACACTTGCACACAGCAA